>NC_091124.1:87679000-87983500 GCF_040183065.1 Periplaneta americana | reverse complement strand
ATTAACTGTATCATATTTCCTCTGCAGCAGTTTTAAGCTGTCTTGGTCTTCATGTGTACATGTGTGTGAAAGAGAGAAAAATTGTAGCTGAGCACTACAATATCAGTGAATTCCTAATTTCATCACTAATGAGTCACATTTGCTCTGCATTACGTCAGCTTCAGGGAACAAATGTCGCAGTATAAACTTACCACTTATGAGATCTGTGACATTTTACAGTGCAGTGCAACTGAAAGGATGAAACACAAACTGTCAACTGCAAGCCATTTAAGACAGCCTGTGTCAGAATTCAGTGAAAACACATTCTCACTAATGGAACTACAAGGTGTATCAAATAAATGGGCTTTTCTAAATACAACAAAATAATTACGTTGCATAAAGAGACAGAAAATAAAAATACAAAAATTGTAACATTACATATTGTCATTTATGTAACATCAAATCACATTCAAGTTTTGAAAATTATTCTGGCAGGTGACGACCTTGATGATGTTCACACTTAGAGAGCCAGCAATGGAGATCAATCATGACATGTTCCAACATCGCAATAGAGATGGATTCGATTTCAACATGGATGTTATTCTTGAGCTCTTTAATGGTGTGTGCCTGATGTGCACACACTTTACTTTTCAGGTGTCCCCATAGGAAATAATCACACACAGTTAAGTGACGGAATCTGAGGGGGCCAATCAATGTCACCATTCCTGGAGATGACACGGTTGTGGAAAATCTGAGGCACTGCTTGCATAGAAATTCTTGTTGAATGCAATGTGGCGCTGTCTTGTTGGAACCAATATGGCCTCTGTGTAGGGAATCTAGTAAGTTCCTGTATGAAGAATGAGCTTACCATGTTAGCATACCTGACAGATGTTACCATGGTTGTTCGTTCCTGATCATCTTCGAAAAAGTATGGGTCAATTATCCCCACTGAAAAGATCTCACACCACACTGTGACTTTTTGGCTGTGTAACAGCAGTTCATGAAGTTGACGAGGATTTCCTCTAGACCAGTAACAGCAGTTTTGTTTGTTAACAAAACCACTAAGATGAAAATGTGCCTCATCAGACATCCATAATGAATGCAAGAAAGCTTGATCTTCATTCATTTTGGCCAACAGCTCCACACTGAAGTCCATTCTTTGTTAAAAATCGCCCACTTTTAACTGCTGGACAAACTGTATTTTGTAAGGTTACAACTTTAAATCTTTATGCAGGATTCTATGCACACTAATTCTTGAGATCTGCACTGTTTTGGAAATTTGCCTTACAGAACATTTAGGGTTTCGTGTAACAATATTTCGCACTCTGTGTATTGTTTCCTGTGTGCGAATACTCCAAGGGCTTCCTGTAGGTTTCTACTTCAAAGCACTTCTTGTAGCTTCAAAATTTTGCACTCATAATTTGATTGCTTTCCTCTGATTGATGTCCTCGCTGATATGTACATCTATTATCAGGCAGTACATCTTACCTGACGATAAGTGTCAGAGGAAGAACAATTGTTTGTATGTCTCTTAAGTCTGACTAGTGTAATATGAAGATAATTGGTAATGTATGCAATGAAGGGGGAAAGGAACTGGCCATCCTACCCCATTATCTCCTGGCCTAGTTGCCTCATAAGTGGTGCCTTCTTGGTATCACTTGTAAGGTTCAGACCTGTCTTTGGACAGTTGACTAAACAACAACAATTTGAGTGCATGTTCCGATGAGACAGGACCATTTCTTCAGATATTAATATAATGCCGATATTCCCTTCGAGAAGCGGTCACACTATCACCATTTTTATAAAAAGGCTTAACAGCTGTTGCTCATTGAGATCCATTCCATCAATACATGTTTCTGGCGTAGTATTGTTAAACAGATGACAGTAAAATATTGTTCCTACATATGACATAGTATTGTTGAACAGATGACGGTCAAACATTGTTTCTGCAAATGGCATAGTATTGGTAAACAAAAGACGGTCAAAAATTGTTAGCAACACCAAAAAGAAAAATTTTCTCAGCAAAATAAAAAAGCCCGTTTGAGACACCTTGTATATTGTTCTGTAAGGTGTGCGAAATAAAAATCACTGCAGATAAATGGTTCAGTGTACAACAACATATCAGGAGAGAGAAACATTTATGAGCTCTTCAAAATGTGAACAAAAGAAAAGTGTCTCAATTATGTTACAAGAAACTGCTTTCACATCAGTAGCAAGTCATCGTCCTTTAATAAATAATTATCTAGTGTGTTTGTGAGTGCGAACATTCTGCTAGGAAAACTAAATAATTCCAAATTCCATGATTTTCTTGAATCCACACTGGTCATATTATTCCAGATAAATCAACACTGCATCGAGTGTGTAAACGGGAAAAAAATTATCTTATCAACTGACGAAATTATTGACACAGAGGGCCATTATGTAGCTAATGTAATGAGAGGGACCTAGAAACAAATTTTTCTTCTGATCTCAGAGGCTTTGGAGAAGGTTAACCACACTCAGATATGCAAACTGTTCGATAAATCAATGTGTTCACTGTGATGTAATGGAGTACAACATTAGAACATGCTCTTCTTCCTACCAGACAGTGACTTACATGGTAAAGAAGGCGAAATCTATTGAGTAATTTTACAGTAAGACACCACATCAAAATTTTCAGAAGTAGATAGACTAAAAACCCCACTACTAAAGTAGATAGACCACAGTAAAGAAAATCTTTGTGACATCTCCGTCCTGACTCAAATATTTCAAAGACAAGGTTCGAGAGGTAGCTTTACCTCCAGTACCCATTTTAACATGGTGGGGTGTACTTTTGAATGCATGCATGTACTACTCTGACAATCTTCAGTCAGAGAGTGCATAGGATCCATTTTATGATCCTGAAACTGAAGATAAATTGGCTTGTATTATCTTCAAATCATTTTTGTCGAAAACCATAACCTATCTAGAAGAAAGGGCAACTCAATAGAATTAGTAACAAAATAGAATCTGTATTGGATAAAAATAAATGGTATAAGACAGTATGTCAATAGTCATATTTTATCAGAAGAAAACTTCACAACTGACATTCCTGAAGAAGATTTAACAGCCAATGACGTAGTATTTTTCGAATATGTTCCATTATTTCTGTGGAAATAGAAGTTTAAGTACATAAAGGGTGTCCCGAAGCGGGATGTCCATAGCTTACCTATGTGTTCCTGGGATCATTTTGAGTGAAAAAGTTCTTATCAACATGGGTCCCAATTGCTAAGGTATCTACGGAAAAAACAATTCTAAATTAATAATTTTATTACTTGTGACTGACTTACAATTTTGTTTTGAAGAATACACATTCTGAATGGTCACATTTGAGGTTCGAAATGACCACCATAGTTGTCGAGGCATCTTTGAACTCTGTCTGTAAGAGAGTTTATCGCTCTCATTACACCACTGCCATCATTTCTCAATCCTTCACCGCACTCCATTATTTTCCAGAGACGTTCAACCCTTGATTTAAAAATTCAGTCACACACCTGCCAAAGTGTAGAGGTACACCATCTTGCTGCAGCCACATGCCTTGTCTGATGAGAAGAGGAACATCCTCCAACAGCAATGACAACTCTGCCTGCAGGAAATGCAGATAATGTTGAGCTGTCAAAATGTTTGGAAATGCGTTTCCTCGGGTGCATGTGGATTCTCAAACCAGTCAGCCCACACATGTTCGTTTCTTGTGTTTGTGATACCATTTCTGTTGAAAGTTTCTTCATCTGTGAATAAAATCTTCAAGCACAACTCACGGTTTTGAAGGAATCAAGTGCAGAAGTTTTTACGTGCAATGTAATCATTTGGTTGTCGAGCCTGGACATTGGATGTGAAATGGGTATAAACCAAAGTCATGCAAGGTTTTCCAAATTGACATATGACTAGTCCCGGTTCAATTAGCAATTCTTCGAACATTTGGAGTTGGAATGTGATCTACTCTTTCCAACATGTCATCTTCCATGTTACTGCATAGTCATCATCTTTCACACTGTGGTTGAGGACCTATATCTCTTTTTCTGATGCATCGATAAAAATTACTAAACATACGCCTATCTGGGACTCTACGGTTAGGAAAACACAGCTGATATTCTTTGACTGCTGCTCTCGCATCCCCATTACAGTAACCATACACAAACAAAATATCCACATACTCTTCATTGGTAAATGTAGTCATTTTACTGAGGTTAAGGTAACTGTAAGGTAGTCGAGCTAGGACATCCTGTTGCGGCAAGGATAAGTAAACAACTGAGCAGTGTGCTCAAATGGGTGTACTAGTGATATGGTACAATTACGTAAATGTAGCTGAGTGATGTACACACATTCTGTTCAGAATTAACCGAACTACAGCCTTATGACGAGGTTGCATACTGTTGTAAATAAATCACAAGTAATAAAATTATTAATTTAGAAATGTGTTTTCTCTAGATACTGTTGCAATTCGGACCCATATTCATTAGAACTTTTTCACTCAAAATAATTTCAGGAACACTTAGGTAAGCTATGAACAACCGCCAAGCCTTCACTTTTGATAACTTTAGGATGACTAAGATTGTGTATTGCAATCCTGATTAAGGTATGTCTAGTTATTAATTTTTCTTATTATTTTAATAGAAATGTTCTAGTGGTGATTATTATTTCAGTATTAATACTGATTCTACTAAAAATGTTTATTATTTTATGATAATTGATAATATTCATTAGTTCCTTTTTTTTTACTGGTTTAGGTCACTGTAAGAAAATCTTAAGGAAATTTTATAGTTTTTTTCTTTTTAGTTCATAAACATCCTGGCCCTATTAATAAGCAACTAACAATGCACATAACCAGATACTGTCATGAAAGTTATAACATCACTGAATTAGTCCATGTAATAAAGGGGAGTAAACTGAAAATGAGTTTATTATTTATGTGCAAGAGGGTTGACTAACAACATATTAATTTAATTAGTATTGTAAGATGATAAAAAACAATAAAACAAAGATGTTACAGTCATGCAATAATAGTTATCTTTTTGGCACAAGTGTAAATAGTACACATTTACATTAAATATATATTTCAAGTTGGACAGGTTATAAGATCGCGATTTCACGGCCGTTTAAACTCAGAACAAATAAAAAATAAGTATCCATCGAATTACAGCCTGTTTTATTCACGATCACGATTTCATGACCGTCTAAACCGGCCATATAATCAATAAAGCAGTTAGTAAAACTTGAATGCTAAATCTTGTTGCAGTAAGTACTAGAGATATAACTACACAATAATACATGCTAAAATGTAAATATGAATGTTAAATTTGTTACTTATTTGTGTTACGTGTAATATTTACGTCATGAAAGATCGAGGTAATGCATTAATTTCTTACTGAATGAAGTTTGTACATTGAATATTGCATTTTCTTTGGCAGTAGTATTTTAAAGATTCACTTTACACACTGATAACGATGAGCAAAATGCAACTTTACGTACTATAGTAGATTCTGCTATCACTTTTTATTGTTTAAGACGTATTCTGTGATAGTGATACAATAATAACTATAATTCTTCCATTTACCATTTATTTTAAATGAAAGATATTATTTAAAGATTATGAAGATGGTATGGAGACAAGGGAATTAGGATGAAATGAGAATGGCAAGGGAAATTAGAGTACTTGGAAAAAAAATCTGACTTACAGCAGTTTCGTCCATCACAAATATGACAGGACTTACCATGAACTAAGCCACAAAATTTGGGAAGCGGATGTTTGCTGACTGACAAACATTTACTGCATCATATTCAAGTATAAATATGTATTTGAATAAAAGATGATGATATTGTTGCTATTATTATTATTATTATTATTATTATTATTATTATTATTATTATTATTATAGAGAGTGGATTAATCTTGCACAGGATAAGGACCGATGGCAGGCTTATGTGAGGGTGGCAATGAACCTTTCGGTTCCTTAAAAGCCTTTTGTAAGTAAGTAAGTATTATTATTATTATTATTATTATTATTATTATTATTATTATTATTATTATTAGTATTATTATTATTATTATTATTATTATTATTATTATTATTATTATTATTATTATTGTGGTGATGATGGTGCTAACTAAATTAAAGAAAGGTTTTCTTTATCTTAAAAAATTACAAGTCTATTAAAAACAAGAATAAAATGTATCTATTTTTCCATTACTACACAAACACAACAAAATAAACTCATCAAACAGAGTTCCCCAAATAAGATAAGAACAAAATTATAAACAGAATAAGTAATAATATTAACACAGTAAAGCAGTTATTACTTATTCAGTGATTACACAAGTGTTAAGTGTATCCAAAAATGAATAAAATTATACAACTACAAAATACAGCTTATGACAGAGAGACAAAACAGAATACAGCACTTTATAATAAATGATACAGTAAATCCCTTTCTTCTTATTATGCCTTTTGTGTAACACTCAAAATACCATTCAACAAAGTGAATAATTATGAAATGTCATGACCAGGCTTTGAGACATAGGACCTGATACAATAAGTGTACTATGCATAAACTGTACACAGTCTACCAGTTGTGTTTCAAGAAGGTGACAGTAGGGGGAAGAAGAGACAGTGGGAGGAGAGAAGGGGAGGGAGGGGAGAGGAGAGGAGAGATGTTTACGTGAAAACATTGCAGTTTCCAGGTACTGTACAGTCACGTACAAAATAAAAATGGTTTGAATTGTCTAACATCACAGCAAAAGGATATCAAGGGAAAATGTCAAAATGAATTTAAACGCATTTCTTCTTTGTTTCTTTTATATGCAAATGTACAGTATATACACTATGTACATGGTGAAATGATGTTCAGTTCTGATTTGTTTATTTCTCTTCTTTCTGTTCTCGAGGTTTTGTATCTAAACTGTTACAATGTACTACAACATACATTTTCAAAGTATCAAAACGAAATCTTCCATTGTCGGCAAATAAATTTTGTATTGAGAAAGGCTGTGATCTACATCACATGGCGTGATAGGAGCAAAACAAAAAACATCATATCATTGTAATCTATGTTCGACACTCCCATAATCTTGGTTGACTTCTGATCTAGTAACATATCTCTTATATTACAAAATATTGCATCCACATTCCTTTCATACAAAATTGCATTTAATTTCTGTTTAACACGTTCAGTGGCTGGTGTAGTTGGTAGTTGATAAATTATGTGTGTCATTTGCTCAATTAGTTCGAGGGTTCAGCATCTCTTGATCTGATGTTTCTAAAAGTTTGTTGTGGACACACAAAATTATTTTGTGCGAGATCGTGCAGATTTGCTTGGTTTCCACACAAAACCAATCCGCGGAAAGTCTAAAATTTCACATTCAGTATTCCCAACCTAACACACATAACAATTTCCCTCTTCTTACCGCTTAAGTGACATATTGATTTTACTGCTTTAGGCTTTTAACATATTATTTTTAGAGACATTCAATATAGTAATAATTATAAATTAGAAACTTACCACTGCAATTTCACCTAAATGGCACTGTTAATTATTGTTTTTAAATATTTGCAAAAATTAAGTAAACTCTACAACTCCACTAAAGTTACTGGATTCGTGATGCAAGTTACATTAAGGAAGCCGTGAAAAAATCAAAAAGATTCCAGATTCATCATAGACTGGGGGGAAAAAAAGATAGATGTATATCACGGCCTGCTGGAGTATAGTAAACACACAAAACATTTTAAAGCAACAATGTTGAAGATAGATATTTTTGTTTTGCAAATTTGCCATCATTGAACAGAAACCAAGATGGAGATTTCATTGCAATTAATTAGAAATTCCTCTTTCAGGTATGTAATAAACTATCTTCGCACAAAATAATGTACGATACACGAGCGGTATGTTTTCTTTCAATTCTCGGAAATTAAAAAAGCTCAACTACGTTTTGCTTTTTCAAACTTTTCCTCGAACATGAAAACTTCAACATACCGCTCTTGTAACGCATATTACTATTGTATGAAATTCAAATTATTCTTCAATGTCGCCACATCCAGGGATTCTACAAGTCTGATTGAAGAACAATCGTCCTTAAAGGTATTGATTACTTGAACGACTGTATAGTAATACATATTTGGCATAATAAAGTTCTGCATTAAACCATGTTTCCCATCACGTTCAATGGGCTGTGGAAGTAGAGGAACAGCAGTTGTCATTTGCTTGAGTTGCAGTACTCTTAAAGGCGCCTTTAAGATTCCCCCCCCCCCCCCAGTTTAAGATTAAATAATCTACATGACTGTGGCAGGGTATAAAAATAGTGGCAATAAATGAATGATTTAGTAGAGATTTCTTTCCTGGACTGTCAGGCAGAATTCCTACAATCACATTTGCCACACATCTACCAGCAGCATCAGTGGCTTCATCTATTTTTTTATTTTAGTAAGTTATTTTATGATGCTTTATGAACAACTTAGGTTATTTAGTGTCTGAATGAGATGGTGATAATGCTGATGAAATGAGTCCAGGGTCCAGCACTGATAGTTACCCAGCATTTGCTCATATTGGGTTGAGGGAAAACCCTGGAAAAAACCTCAACCAGGCAACTTGCCCCAACCGGGAATCGAACCTAGGCCACCTGATTTCGCGGACAGACATGCTAACCGTTACTCCACAGATGTAGGTGGCTTCATCTATCAATATCCAGATTTTATTATTTGCTACATTTTTTTTTATATTAGTACTTAGTGTTTTATCATAACACTTTTGCAAATAAATCTGTTGCAACATTGAGTTGGTAAAGAGTATCTTATTTGTATATTTTTTCATGAATGCTTTGAAGTAAGCATTGCCAACCTTATTAAATGGTATATATTTGCAGCTACAATTATTTCACAGAGATCTAAGAACTCAGATTCTTTATCTGGAAGTGAATGGCATTTTTCCCTCTTCTTTCACAGAATACTTAGATGCTAATTATTGTATTTATGTGTGTTACAGAGGTTCTTTATATATATCAGAAATTGTCTTACATTTACATATAGCCTAACCCTGTCCCCATGCAATGGAAAACAATCACTGTCAAATTCTTGAACAAACAGATGCATCTTTACAACTCTTTACTTTTGGCATAACAATATTTTTATTAGTCACATATACAAAACAAATGCCTCCTGTCCCACATAGTATACTCTCTGCTTGCTAACCTGAATCCACACTCCTTTTGTATATTGGGTCCTAAGACTCGAAGTCTGGTCATGACATTTATATCTAATCTTGTATCTACTGCAATAAGATAAAGAAAACTCGTATTTTTAAACATTTTAAATATGCATAGAATCTTGCAAGGAGAATAAATTCTTACTGTAAAATAAAAATTAATACTTAAAAGTTATCAAACTGCTGGGTGTATATCTACATATGAAAATTATGAACATACCTAATGAGAAAGGATATTTACTTCTCTCTAGAATTTCAGTTATGAGAATATTAATTATGCACACGAATATTCTTGCGTCATACAACTGGATCTGTGAAACAATGATATTACTTGAGTTTACACTCAAACTTACAAGTAGTGACCCACAGCACATGTTAATATCCGGAAGATTACTATTGCTTGTTCACGGAATCTCTGGAGTGGCAGTGAGAAAACAAATCTTTAGTGCATGTCAAGTCATAGATGGCTGGTCCAATAGGAAGTCAGGGAGCAATAATAATTGCCTGGAAAGGGGAATGCAATGTGTGGCACTATAAATTCTGTGAGTGATCCTCAAACACAGCAATTAAGCAGCAAAGAACAAGTATATCAAATGGCAAGTCAGGCTCAGTGTTGCAATCAGGGAAAAGTGCCAGATTGTACTAAATGTATAATTATGATGAGAATCTGTTTGCATATAGTAAAAATTATGTTTTGAAATTACAGTACCTAAATACACTTTATAAATGCATTATTCAGTTCAATGGTTTTAATCTTGTAGTAGCAGTATGCATTTAAATGGGGATATGAAAGGTATTTATCTGACAGTCATGGGAAAATATTCATAATGGTGATTTCATATATATAGTCACTTCTCGGTTACAATAGTCCTTGAAAATTACAGGATTGTTTCCGATGTCTGATAACGAATTTGAATGACGTCATGTGCGTCAGAAATCACACTGACAGCTGAATTGCAGCGAGAGGTGACAGACCAGTAGTGAGTGATTTCATAATCAGAGTGCATGGTGTATCACAGTAGCAATGCCCAAGAAAATCGAGCCTTTTTGGGAGGAGTACATAACAACTCTTTCCGATGCCAAGTACAGTTATGTGAAAATCAAGGAGCCTGCAAAAAACGTGGTTTCGTTATGTCCAAGAAAGATATCTTGTGTGTACCTAATAAGACTCGGATGGGATTAATTCCAGAGTGGAAAAAGTAAGCAAATCCATCCCCCGTCACAAGTCGCCGCAACCCATGAGATGATAGAAATTAATTTCATTCGAGCTTTACCAATGTTATTAAGTACACAGAAGATGCCTTTCTTGGAAATAACGAAACCTCGTTTATTGCAGACTTATTTTATTTTCACTTAACTGTACTTGGCATCGGAAATGGTTATGTACCCCTCCCAAAAGGCTCGATTTTCTTGGGAATTTCTGCTGTGAGTCGCCGTGCACTCTGACTAATGAGATCACTCAGTACTGATCTGTCACCTTGCGCCACAGTTCTGCTGTCGTGTGGCTCTTGATGCACATGATGTCATTCACATTCGTTATCAGAGGTTGGAAACAACCCTGTACTCGAATAATTTTCTTTAAATTCGTCTTATTTTACACCTTTTTTCGTGTTTTATGGCTATTACTTTAAGTTAGCAATATAATTACAGTTTAGAGAAGTGTCATGTGTCAGGTTTCCAGGAATTAATAATTATTATAAGTGGGTGTGGGAATAAAACAAGTTTTATGTTGAAAATAAGGAACTAACTACATTCTATAAATAACTTTAAGTTATGATTAGTAGTCGTGTGTACTACACCAGATGTTTTGCATGTATCATGCAGAATGTGTGTTATGTTTGAATATGCTGTGCAGGACCATTAGAGCAATCTTAACTCGCCTGCGTTTGCCATGATACTGTCATGGAGACAGTAAAGGAAGCATGAGCTCTCAAGCACTGCCCTCACTTGAGTGACGTTATGCACAGCCACACTCCGCAGATTCCGTGGTCAAGTTTAAGTACACAAGAAAGCAAGTACTTATTTATTTCTTATGTAATTTCATTTCTATATTAATAAATGATAAGTACCCTCTCATTTTATTAAGACATTACACTGACACTCAGGTAGAGGTCTGCACAGGTCGAAATTCTTGGGCCTGCCAAGCTTGATCTGAAAGACCAAAACCCGACCTGAAATTAGCTTATAATTATCACCCGAGCCCAACCCGAAACCCAAAGACTAGCAGGGAAAGTCAAGACCTGAGGTCACAAGGGTCAGGAACAGTTGTGAGAGATTATCATTCCAATAGAGGCATGAAAAAGAGCAACCAGTCTCCAGATAAAACAAATAATCAGTGCTCTGCATCTATAACAGAGTACAGACAATACAAATGCTGGTACAAAATACGAAGTTCACCTAAACAATAACTTACGATGATGGTAGTCTACTGTTCTTGATAGGTGCTGGGTGGACACCTAATCACACATGCATTAAAATCTTCGTATTACTTTTTAATAGGTATAAAATTCCCGAAAAAAAAAAAAAAGAATTGTGTTTCTTTAAGATCCGAGCCCGGCTTGAACCTGACAAACGTAAGTGAATTTCAACCTGAACCCAGCCAGAGCCTGCAGTGTAGGCTGAGCCTAGACCTGCAGGCTTGACCCGAGCCAATGCAGAGCTCTACACTAAGAACCTATTCAGCAACTGGAACTGGTAAACGTAAAAATAGATAAGGCATTATTATCATACACTTTCATATCATTCTACCTGTATTACTATACAAAGCATAACATAAATTTGCTGCTTGCAATAATAAAAGATTTCAAATGTACAGAAAAAAAGTTAAAATCAATAACATATGCGCAGATCACACAGCTGCATGCACTTGGAATGTGTTCCTAACACATGCAACATATTACATACAACCAACACATACAATGTAATGTAATAAATATTACGAGGATTAGCTGAAAAGTTTTTCATATGAGCTTCCAAATTTCTGGACATCAGTCCAGCTATGCAGTGAAAGTGTATCAAGAGTCGTGTAATGAATGCCATTGTGCTCAAAATAGTATGTTGTCACTGAATTCATTTGATTTTGGCAAGATAGATTTGAAGGACGTACCTCATTTATGAAAACCTGTCATGGCAAGTGATAAAATGCATTAATAACGTCTTGATTTTTAAACACTTAAGCCCATTAGGTAATCCTGAATTCTAATGTTGTGTTTCAAGAGACACTAACGAAACTTTCAAGTAGAAAAATACTGATTCTTTCGGGCATTTTTCTTTCATTCCATATATGGTACATAAGTGTCTCTCTTATCCCCAGCAATAATGCAAGAGCTAAAATGGAGAAGAGGAGGAGGAGAATGAGAAGAAAGAGGAGGAGGAGCAGGAAGAGAAAGAGTGAGATATATATATAAACACCAGATTTCTTCACTGACCAATAAATACAATCTCTGAAGAGTAATGTTATAAATTTCCTATTTTTATTTCATCCCCATACTTGAAAAAAAAAAAAAATTCGAGGAAAAAATTTTTCCGGGGCCGTGTATTGAACCCGGAACCTTTGGTTAAATGTACCAATGCTCTACCAACTGAGTTACCGGGGAACTCTACCAGACACCAATCCAATTTTTCCCTCTATATCCACAGGGCTGACAACAGTCAAGCACCAACATTGAGTGCACACTAACTCTGTGTGACTTAAATTGTGGTTTTTCTGTTAACAAACAGTGAGGTGTATTATGCAAATCAAGCTTTCAGGTATAACTCTCTGTAAAGTTGATGTGAATAATTTCGAGGGAAAAATTGTTCCGGGGCGGGTAGTTGGTAGAGTGTTGGTACATTTAACCAAAGGTCCCGGGTTCTATACCCAGCCCTGGAACAATTTTTCCCTCGAAATTATTCAAATCAACTTTACAGGGAGTTATACCTGAAACCTTGATTTGCAAAAAAAAAAAAAAATAATAATAATAATAATAATAATAATAATAATAATAATAATTTACGATTTATGAGTTCGTATGTAAAACTGCACAGCTACTCCTTACACAACTCATGTGACACATAACCAATATAAAAATATTTTAAAGTTCGCAAATTAAATACCCATAGTAAAATTTTGAAACAGTATCACACAGACAATGTGATTTACAATTAATAGGTGACAAACAGAATAAACAAATAAAATACAGTTCTTTTCAAACATATTCCAATCATATACAACCTATATGGTGTATTCTGCATAAAACATAAATGATACCATTCAGCCGTACACATACACAGTGCACCTAAAGATATAATAAGAATTAATGGAAATGAATAAAATAATTCCAGTTACTTAAATTTAATGCTGGGTTTTTCATTTATTTTTCTACATTGACATGAGAAACACGTAAGAGAGAAGTAGCGGAAGCACTTTATTTGATTACACTTCCAACTGCAGACATTATTTAGCATCAAATTTTAATGTGTGAGAGAAATGGCCAACGAATTTTGTCTGAGTTCTATATCACGAACAGGGTTGCACAGTTTTATTTTTCTACTGGAAGGACCCAAAGACTTAAGCATATAACACTGAAGCATAATCGACAAAAAAGGAATGAAACTAATAAAAATTAAAAAGTGGCAGTGTTATTTAAATACCTATGGGGTTTTGAAGCTTGACCATGCAGTAGGAAACCAACATTAGAGATAAAAGCATGCCAATGGATAGAGGAAATGTACAAGTTTTTTTCGTGATAGATGTCATGGTATAGTTATCCATTTCTCTGTTAGCCACTAGTGTGTGAACACAGCATTTTCGGGTGAACAGAAATTCTTTTGTGTTCTGTAATTTGCTGCAACTGAATCAATTGTAACAATGCAACACAGTTTTCGAACCAAGTATCGTACAAATCCACCAACAGAGAAAACAATAAGAGAATGGTAACGAAAATTTGAGGAAACTGGTTGTTCGTGTGTTGAAAAAAGAACTAGTAGGCTGGGACCATTACCTAAGAGTGTGGACCATGTACGAGAAATGTTTACCAGAAGTTCTCAAAAATCAACATGATGTACAAGCCACGAATTACAAATGTCTTAGGTGGCTATTTGGTGTATCCTATGCAAAAGACTTCTCTGTAAACCATATCAGCTGCAGCTGGTGCAAGCTCTCACTTAGAAAAATCACAATTTTCGTATTCAATTCTGTTTGAAATCCCAACATCTAGAGGATAGGTTTGCTAATAAGCTTTGTTCAGTAACAAGGCATTCTTTCATCTAACTGGCTATGTCAACCATCATAATATGGATGTGTATTTAGGGCATGAAAAATTCCTGTGCAACAGTGGAACATATCTGGGATTCTTCTAAGGTTACTGTGTTTTGTGCAGAGTTATCAAGTACAGTTTACAAATCATTTTTCTTCACCAAGAAAATCGTTACCAGTATATACTGTATATATATGTCTCATGTTACAGCAATGACTAACGCCTCTGTTACAGAAGGAAAGTGAAAACTACATTTTGCAACTGGATGGAGCTACTCCACAATTTCAGGGGATGTACGAGATGAACTCAATGCCACTTTACCTCATCGTTGGACTGAAGCTAGGTCAGATAAAGACTCAACACTTATTTCCTGACCTGCCAGGTCACCCAACCTCACTTCAAGTGATTTTTTCCTGTGAAGTTATATTCAAGATCGTATTTATGTGCCTCCTTTTTTAAGAGATTTACCAGAGCTTCGCCTAAGAATTAAAGATGCAGTTGCTACTATCAATGTTGATATTAATATGTATGGGAGCAGCTAGATTAAAGGACTGACTGACACCTGTCAAGTCATTAGAGGATGACATAATGAACATTTATACAGTTAAGGTAGGGTAAAAACTTGGATTTACTCTTTTCATTGCCATGCTCTCGTGGGTTATTTGTCCCTTGAGCTACAGACCTCCCAAATCCTGGAGGGATTTAAGTAACACCACGTATAATGGTTCTCATTCTGTCTTCTATGTAAATAATATTTAATTTCTCTGAAACAATCATTTTTGGGAACATACAGTTTATAACGTTCTATTTGCCACTTTATCTTATGTAGGTGAAAAGAGTCACAAAAAAATCATTCTGCTAAGTCGCCATTTTGTGTCAATTTTTCAAAGACCTTTTTATTTAAATAAAAAGTATTATATTCTATGTGCATCATTTTCTGATGAACTGATACTGACTCTCAGATACTGATTATGAATACAATTTGTCCAATAATTTAGCAATTTAGGAGAAATCACTGCACATTATGGACATATAGTATGCTGAAAATGTGTATTTTATAAAAATCATGAAACCAATAGCATCACTATAGTTCCTTTTCATACTTCGTATCATAAGAAAGTAAATGCTGTAAAATGTTAGGCCTATAGAACTGCAATTCCTCTGTGAAATAATCAAGATCACACTATACTAGATTTAAATATATAATTCTTGCCCATTTCTGTGGGAACGTAACTTCAGGAAATGCTGATTTAGGAAACGGTCAATAATTAACTTAATGATACAATGATCTCAAAGGAAGTGTTAATGTCAATTCCATTACTAAGTAAAAATTAAAATGCAATTATATAAATTTAAGTATCTATACACATTGTGATGAAATAGTATTAATCATACATTATGAAAGATGCAACCTAATAGATAAATTGAATTACATTAAACATTTCAATTTAAATGATCCAATTAAAAATAACATAAAAAGTCACAAGTCTGGTTCATGATACATTAAAACAAATGCACTGTCTTATTATAAAATTTATTCGGTACTGAAATTTATTAAGAACTCTCAAAGGAGAATTTTAACATTAAACGTTTCCTTTCTAGCCTCAAGAATTATATACACAAAACACGTCTTTTAATGACAGTTACATATTGTTATGTGCATCATCTCCCGTGATTCACGTAATATATTTTGAATATAACTTGTTTCATGGTTGGAGTGATTTTCTATATTAATGAGTGAAAGGTGAAACATCTTAACCACTAATTTTCCTAAAATAATGTTTTTTTAACCATGAATAGAAAGACACCACAGTGGGTATTACTTCTGGCAACTGAACTCTTTCTGTAGCAGCAGTAAAAGGACAGAGTATTTTATCTTAAGAACCAAACAATTATTAACGTAATGCCCAAAAAAAGAGCTTCAAGGACGAAGAGGAGGAGTAGTTTATTTTACGATGCTGTATCAACATCTTAGGTTATTTAGCATCTGAATGAGAAAAAGGTGATAATGCCGGTGAAATGAGTCCGGGGTCCAGCACCGAAAGTTACACATTTGCTCAAATTGAGTTGATGGAAAGCCCTGCAAAAAACTTCAACCAGATAACTTGCCCCGACTGGGATTTGAACACAGGCCACCTGGTTTCGCGGCCAGACGCGCTAACCGTTACTCCACAGGTGTGAACTGGATGAAGAGTTTCCGCAATTTTATTACTGTCCAAAAGTGAGAAGTGATAAGAATTGTGGCTCTTAAGATAATTCTTTCTGGTCTAATTCTATATATTAGTGCTTACTAATAAGAAAGTTAATAATATTTGTTTCATATAACAATTGTTTGGTTTTCTTGGCCAAAGCATGTTTTCTGCTATCCATCATTGCGTTATATTTTTTTTGTTGGTTATTTAACGAAATTGTATCAATTACTGGGTTATTTAGCATCGATGGGATTGGTTATAGTGAGCTAGTATTTGGCAAGACGAAGCCAAGAATTCGCCATAGATTACCTGATATTTGTCTCATGGTTGGGGAAAACCTCACAAAAACCGAACCAGGTAATCAGCCCAAGTGGGAATAGAACCTGTGTCTGATCTGGATTGGCAAGGAAGCACCTCAGTCAACTGAGCTACACCAGTGGCTCATTGCATCATTCGTTGTATGCATAAAGTCAACAGCTGCAGTTTATAAGACATAGTATTATTGATGATTAATGTACAATTTAATCGAGTCACCTGTATAAACATTACTTTGTGTGAAGGGACAGATTATTTTCAATCAAGCATAAAAATAATTCACACCAAACTTCAGTAGAGAAAGGCACTTAGTTTTTTTGTGTCATGATGTTATCTTGATGGAAAAAGACAAAGCAGTCACTACCAATTTTCTGACCTGGTTTATTAGGTAATTTTTGTATGTTTTTTGCCCCCACCCACATTAAAAAAGTGCAGTTATTGAGGTCTACACTGTGATACAATATAAAAAAAAACAAATATATATAGTTATGTACTATGTTCTGCTCGTTGAATTTTTTTTTTTTTTTAAAGGTACTGTAATCATTCATATGAACTAGATCTTAAGGACATATTTGCAAATGGAACATTAAAATAATTTTGTATGGCCACTTTTGATGTTGACAATAATTGTCGTACAAGTAGGCCTATTAATATCGCATCTAGAATCTCATTCATAAAATTTGTAGATTATGATTCTTCAGAAGAATCAGTTCCGTTCTCGTTCATGTAGCATTAACTCTGGAGAACAAAGAACATTGATACTGACACACATACCTCTTCTGCCAAATGTGAAAATGGAGGAACGAATCACAACTACAAGGAATTTTGTATCACTGATTACACTTCAGAACAGAATCCATTTTCAGATATCGGGGAACCAAGAAATCCACAAGAGGGTGAAGTGAATGAATCTTCTTCAAATGAAGAAACTCCAAGTAAGGCAAGGCTAAGTTCATTAAAAAAATAAGGATTTGACAACAAGAGTTACGGCAAAAATCTATAGCTTTTTGGGTATAATTGAAGAGTAAGAGCCATCCCTTGTGCTGCTAATAACTGTATCAATATGTCTTATGACAGAGTAACGATTTATGAGGAATACTGGACTTTGGGAAACAAATATCGCAAAGAGAGTGACTTCTGTCTTGTATTAAAGTCAAAAGTGTTGTCAGAAGTAGGAAGCACAAATGTAGATGGCTAAAACCTATGAGAAAGTTATTTCATTGAACAGTGTGAAAATAAATGTGTCAGCAATTTCTTTTAGCTATTGTTATGTAAATGACACTTTGGTATACCCTATAACAGTCCATGAAAATGATCTGAAAATTGCCAGCTTGATGACAGAGGGAAACAAGAGACTAGTATGCATTGAATACTGAGCACATTGTGGCGGGGTATGATGGGTTGGGCTCTACCCAATTGTAGTCTATCATAAGAAATTGGCAGTCCTCGGTAACAGAAAGCAACTGCAGAAATCAACCCGTAGAAATATTTGTAGTCACAAAGAATATTTAATTGCTTTTATTTAATTATTTATTGCTATAGGTATACAAGTCAGAAAAGAGTCCGACCACTTGTCGGTACTACGCAGAACTTAGTGAAGGGGATCAGTTGTGTTCGAGAACAGCTCTGTGACAGATCGTCTCGCATCAAGTACGTTTTACATAGTACTGTATTTTGTGATTCTGAGCTTTTATAAATTACAGGTTTAAGCTGAGTCTTTCATTCTCTATTAATCTATCTCGTATCTCTTCGTATCTGTATAGTATTTTCAAATGTCCATTTCCTTAGGACATCTTGAGCTTAAAAACTTTTTATGCCATTCTAGCATTATAAACAGACTGTTACTATACTGAATATCGTTCATAATTGGCTCATTATGGCACAGGTGCCGATAAAAACAATGATGTAATACCGGAATGCTTGGATCAGGATGCATGCATCTCGTTTGAATATCTTCTACGCACTGTGTAACAAGAAATGAAATGCAGGACACAAGGTAACATATTATTTATTTCCAATCTTTAACAATTTTGTATCAGTTTTGTAATATCTCATAAAACAGTTCTGTAGTTCAGAGAAACTATATTAACAAAATAAAGGAACATTTTGTAAAATAACCTGCAAGGTCATCCATTCCTCTTTACTCAATGTCAATTGCCAGGTGCAACTAATCGATACGAACTTATGAACACAAATTGTCAGCTATGGATCCCGAGTTTCTTTCATAGTTTTCCTACAATTTATAATGCTGAGATGCCATAAAGTGTTGTATCCAACTCGTGGATAATGTTATTATGACATTCATGAAAATTGTCGCATGAATGATGACTATTGTTCGTGCGACAAACATTCCCTCATGCCATAATCATCAAGATTATCCACTTGTTGCATAAATAACTATTATAATAATTAATTTCCTTTCATTATTTTGTTAAACAATTCCTTTTAATTTCTTTGAAACCTAAGTTATGGAAAGGTATTATGTCTTTTTATATACTGTACTTAATACTTCCTTATTTGTAATTAAATCTCAATGAAGGTATAAGAACAGATAATAAGCCTTGGCAGACCATTGAAAAGCAATGCTAGGACAATTATTTATAATGTTGCAAAAGATTTGCAAGAATAAAAGAGCTTAATTTGAAATATTTTATTCAATCGACAAGTACAGCTTTGGGAGTTTGTATCAGCTGGGTGAAGAGAATATTAAAGAAACCACTGGTCAGTCAAATTTTCAATTACGAAAGGGAAGTCTGAAAGAGACAGAAGAAAGTGAACATTTATTATGATGATGGGGTTGTTAGAAGGAAAAGGCAAGAGTATTGTACTTTAAAGAAAACTGTGCCAACTTTGGCAACATTTAATGCTGATTTACAGAACAGCACAAGTTTAAATGCAGCAGGGAGTACTTGACAAAACTCATACTTTAATTACACTCCAAATGAAAGAAATGTCTAAAAAAAACTTATTGAAAAATCCCGAGATTGTTTTCTGGCATGCTAATTACCTTCGAGCAATTCAAAAATATCTTCAACAAAAGAGGGACATTATATATTTCGATGAGACAGTGATATTTTTACTTGGAGTTATATTGGCTTTGACGACTTAAAACTTGCATAAATCTCAGAAAAGACACGCCACACAAAATCACAAAATGTGTCTAAAACAATGTAGGCCTAAACAGTTTGGGAAAACATGGATTAAATACGTTTAAGTTAACAATTATGGCTTTCAATAAAGAAACACAATGAGGATGTAAAAGGAAACAGAAGAATACTTCCTCAGATCTTGTAATGACATGGCTGATAATCTTAAGGAAAGTCACTCAGATCCCACCATATCCCATTATATAACTGAGAAGTGTCCATCATACACGAAAAAGTAAGAGAGGCTCATTTCCAGCTTCTGGAGAATAAAATAATGTAAAAAGGATATCACTAACTTTGTCTTTCCATATGTTTTATTCCTTGTCATTGTTGTGGCTAATGATCAATTCAAGAGTCCCTGCATTAAATAAATAAATAACATTTTCTCATATGATAAAGGTAGTATGTTTTTTGGTAAAGCAATAGTTTGCATTTCGAGCCCATGACGAAACTAAAGTTTCTTTGAATAGAGGAAATTATGTTGAACGGTTGAAGGAATTTTGAGATTTTGATGTAGAGTTATCTCATCATCTTATCAAATTAAACTTTTTTTGGGGGGGGGGCGGTTATCCAGAACATACAGATGACATTATCTTTTCTGTTTAGCAACTCATTACAGGAGAAATCAAGACGGAAATTTTCGACAATCCTTTTGTTGGAATTATTATTGATGAAGAAACATATATTGCAACAAAATCACAAATATATGTTATACTGTGGTATGTAACAAAAGCCAGAAATATTGCAGAGAGATTTTTGAGTTTCAGAGATGTCAGTCACAATAGAGCAGCAAATTCTCTACCAGATCATGTGCTTGATGTCTTACATGAATTTAACTGTAAAAAAAAAAAAATAAATGAAATTTGGTATCACAGACATATGACGTAATGGCAGTAATGACATACAAACAGAGCGGTCTTCACAGATGGGTAAGAGAAAAATGCCCACAATCTGTATTTGTGTACTACTATGCACATAGACTGAACTTCGTTTTGTCACAAGTAGTAAGCTTTATTAAGCAGTGTAAAATATTTTTGTACATCAGCATTATTAACAATCTTTTATCGTTAGTCAAAATCGTGCACAATATATCACATTATTGTGCCAGTAGCATAAAATATTAACATGTCGACTAAAATCTAATGACTATCTAATATGACAGCATAACTTGTGCCATAAAATTAATATTAGTAAACGATTTTCCGCACAATAATATTTTATATGTCACTGCTGTTATAGCAAATCATTCTTCATAGACATGTTATCAAACTACACATCATTACAAATTTGATATGTTATTTCATTATTAATTGTATTATAATGCTGCTGTATAAAAAAAACTGCGTATGAAACACATTTATAATATTATGCAGTTACTGCATTCATCAAAATTAGGAAACGATCATTTATAAACTAGTTTAATAATATAGGTACTATTGTAACACTTTGTTGTTTCGGAATTTTCTTTTCCAAATCAACAAAGTGAACAGCAGCACTAGACAGTGAGATAAAGGAAAGATTTCCAACATTAGCGCCAACAAGATGGAATTACAGTAATAGGCTATTACAACAGAAATATAAAATTTGCTAACTTCAACTGTCGAAAATTCAGACAGCTGGGCTTGGGATCCAGAAACAATCTGTAGTGCTCACAGTCTTCTTTCAACAGTATACGATTTTGATTTCAACTTTTTTCTTAACTAGTTCTATGCCATATTTCCTCAGATTGACATATTGCTTCAATACTCTAGAAAAAGGCTTTTGATATAGAGTTTTGCAGTAAACAAGTTGAGAAATTTTCTGTTCATCTTCAAAAACTCAGAAAAACTTCGAATCTATTTGGAATGAAGCCTCTGATGACAGTAATATGCCTGCTTGTTGTAGAACACTAAGAAATGATGCCATTTTAGGAGAAAACATATTTATGTCCTCTAAAATAATAGTTTTGAAAGTTGACGTAATGAAAACAAACATTGACTACAGATTTGCTGACTCACATTTCTCAGTATTTTAAATTGAGGGCAATTTAAAGAATTATTTGTATCTTTCACCAGACCTTAATATGGCAAAATTATTTTGACTGTAACAACAACATTACACAGAACATAAACAGATGCTCCTGATTGTTGTTTTGCGTTTTGACATACGGTATCGTTAATAAGAAATTAAATTTCCATTTCCATTTGTTCAGGTTGTCAGAAGTGAGATGCATTTCATACTCAGCTGAAAGCTCTCCCTGATGGTACAGAGAAGGTACAAATCACAACAAAAGTTGAGAATGTGATGGCAAACAAGAGGATCAACACTGGGGGAAGAAAAAAAAAAAAAAAAAAGCTCTAATACGTATTGAAATGAATTGAATTTAATGGAGGGGGGGCACTATGGCCCAGCACTGCGACCTTGTGCAGATCTATTGTGTTAGCCCTCTGGTGACGCATTCCCAAACCCACACCGGCCAACCACACTAAGGTTCTCTGGTCCAGGTTTCGAGCAGCCAGATCTACTCGTCCTAGGCCAACTCCTTCCATGTGCCGCCAGCCGGCATTTGGGGAATGCTATGGAATGCTAATGAAATGGAGAAATGGTGACGAAACTATGTAAATGCCTAATTTGGGGAAAAACGGGAGAACCTCGGGAAAAACCCCAACTGCGACCTTATCCGCCACAAGTGTCACTATGGATTTTTCAACGAAAAAATCCCAGACCTGACCAGGAATCGAACCCGGGCCGCCTGCGTGACAGTCTGGAGGTCTGACCATTTAGCCACCGCAGAGCTCTAACACATATACCCTGGTGTTTGATTCACAGAAGACACTTCCTACACCCAGCCTTGATACTCGTTACATACAAAAGATGCGGACCTTCAACTTAGACATACATGATGAAGTAAAAACCACTATGTATATTTGGAATGAAGACATTGTTTCTAGAGGAGCACAATAAGTTGCTTCTTGGCTGAAAAAAAATAATTATATATATATATATATATAGAGAGAGAGAGAGAGAGAGACCAAACTTCTCTTACCAGTTAAACACTATATTTTTACAGTGACAGCTCCGGAGGGGAAAATAAAAATATAAAAAGTCACGCATGCTCAGACATATACTACAAAATTGAGGCACTCAAACTAATAACAGCAGATCCCGACTGACCTCGAATTTTAGATATGTGTACGATTGTGTACGCCTGTCATTTATCTTTCATATGGTGAAGTATCAATTTAATTGGGATATGCCAAGTTCTCATATTCCACATTGAAAATTAGTCCTTAGCGGGAAAGTAAGCTTTCTCAGTGAATAAATGGCATATCCAAACTATGTGGGCTTTTGTTTATGCCCACTACAATTTCATGGCATTGTAGTCAATATGATGGCATTCACTAACTTTTTTACTGACAAAACAAAAATTCTCATATTATTACTCTTTCGATTTACTTAGTAAAAATTAAAGTTTTCGATTCAATCATACATAAATTTTTCGTACTAGGACAAATAAATAAAGAAAACTCATCATTATCACTTTTTTTTTAATTTCTATATACTCTGTTTAACTAAACAGCAGAAAACAGACGAACTACTAATGACAAAGGCTCAAGAATTTGCAGGTAAACTTTAAGCACCATATTTAACAAATCCTGCAAAAATGAAGTCTTAATGTTAAAAAATTCGAAGAGCTTTAAAAACAAATATAAAATGTCATTTTTCTCAAAATGAACTTCGCTTGGGATCTGCGGTTATTATTTATTCTGAGTGCTTCAATTCTCATTATCTTTAGACAATGCATAAGAAACTTCTTATTTTCGAACACAGCTTCACATCATGCGATTAGGACGTCAGTGTCATTGAAGAGGCGAAAAATGTATGTCACAAATGCTTGTGCCCTGATCATTGGTGTGAGGTTATTTGAGATATAAATAAGTTATAACTTCAGTTTATTGTTAACACAAACAAAATGGAACATTTTTTTTAGACCCATAGACCTTGAAAAAAATACAACTGATGGCACAATGGTGGAGTAATGAAGACTGTTTAGATCAGCCCTGGGCATGAAAGGGAAGTGCAATGAAATGGAGAAACCCCCACCCATGTCCTCTTTGCTTACATGGCGTTACAAACAAATGCACAGTAAGGCATTCTGTCTGTGTCAGTGGTGAATTTCAGTGGCCAGCGAGAGCCGAAAGTTCGTAAAAGCTATGAAAGCTATGACAACAGTATCATGCAATGGCACTTGATATAATAATTATGTCCATATCTGTTTGCACTTTGTATCAGTAATAAAACACACATAGCTTAAAAGACCTTTTGTCCATATTTCACGGAAGAAAACAGCACTACAAAATAAACAGTTTTTAAACTCAGAGGATATCGACGGTTAGGAAGACCCTTTAGAACATTGCTAGATGGGGCCGAAACAGGTCTACACAGACCTAATTCGTGACAGATGATGATAATGATGATGATGAAGTTTTTTAACTAGGAGGACATTATCCCAATTTAACAAAAACTAAACAAAAGAAATAAAGTTTTCTTAAACTACAGTTAGCAACTTGGGAGCATTGAAACTGAAAATACTTGATTGTTCAGCCCTATTTAAATACAGTATTATTCAATGTTACTCAAGCTAACACAAAAATGAACGGCATTTTCTGCTTGTTAACAATTTGTCTGCTTGGTTCATGAGATGTCAGTGAAAGCCTGAGAAGCCAAACTAGATGAAAATCTGTCAAGCTTGAACAAGTATCACAAGATCCAACAATTCTTCATGGATGTTAAAATTAGAATCAATTCCCCTAATAAGTACGATGAATTGTGAACTGTTGCTAACATCAATGCTTTAATCTAATGTAAACAAAAACCACAAAGAAAATATTTATTTTTATTTCTAATTGACTTTCAATATCAAACCTCTTTTCTTCTATTCTATTTCTCAGTGCATGTCGAGAAAAACTTAACATTTTAAATAAATTGAGTTTCTCTGGGCATATTTTGTCAGCTACTACAATGGGACACTTTTTAATAAACTCACCACTCATATTATGGCTTCATATTTGCTAGAATTTGCTGTGAAATTCGATAACTAACTCTTGCAATTATAATATTCATACAGGCAGTCTAAAATGTCAGCTTACATTTAAATCTTACAGGTTCAGTTATATATTTGTATGTCACATATCTGGCACTATGGTGACCTTCCTGAATGCGAAAATTATTCTAGTTCTTATGTATTGTGGAAACTGAGGTGCCATCAACTTTCCATAATGAGCCTGTTTGAGCAATGCTTACCTTACTGTCTACTCGTATCAGACCAAAGCAGTACAGTCTCAGCTAGAGAAGATGGAGAGGGAGTTAAGGGGTAATCAACAGTGACTCAATTGAGGTATTGGTGTCCAGGACTGGTCTAGATCAGAGTTCATAAAGGTTCACCAGGTTGTTAGAAGATGAAATTCGCTCTCAATGAAGACATCGACTTCATGGGCATAGATTTCTCAAGAAATGCACGAGGACGTCAAAAATAATATGACAGAATTGAACTTGACATTCTATATTCTTATGGCCAACAACTGATTTTTTCGTATAGGTACATCACCTCACAGTGAGAATAGTTACATGTTTTTCCAAGTTTTGTGTTTTTTTTCTGCTTTGGGAATCCTGAAAGTTAGGCACTTCAGGAGTCAATGTTGTTGCTTGATATATATAAAAAGAATGAACTATAACAACAGTATGTTTATAAACTGTTTTGCGTTGTGCAAAACAAAGGGGGGCCTCAGCTTTACTTTAAGTTTTTAATAATTATTTTTGAAAAGAAATATGTAACTACACTGTTTTGAAATGCAAAGAAAAAATGGATTTCTAACATTTACTCGTAAATAACTAAACAACAGAGGGTACAACAAAAATTCTAAATTCCCTACGAAAAAGAATTTGTAAAAACAGGACCTGAATTCATAATACTAAATAAATTAACTCATAGCAAATTAATTGTATACCAATTTCAGCCATACTTTTATTGTAGTGACTGGATGAGAATTGTCAAGGCAATCATTTCTTACTTTTATAGTTAATGCTTCATATACAGAGAGAATGTAAGCTAAGTTGACAACAACCATTCAAGGAAGTTAACGTCTTAGTTCAACATGGTATGGTCATGTAATGCCATTGGAGCTATAAAAACTTCATGAAGATTATGTAAAAGTTATATACAATATACAAGTTTCACCAGTCGTGAGTGTCATTAAACAGTAGGATATGAAGATAAGCAAATATAAAGCGAAATTCCTGTTTTTCTTGGAGTGTTGTAAGACAGGAAACACCAAATTGGCAATTATATTATGACAAGGAATATAAACTTCCACAGTGTTTCTTAGTCGTTAGGTGCATGGTCTGAGAATTAAACAATAATACATAACTGAACACAAGAATAAGGACCATACAGTTGATTTAAAACATACTTTTTAATAATAATTTAAAAAGTAACAAGATAGATCTAACCTTCAGTAACAAATGGTGCTATCTTGATTCAGAATTTTTATGTTTCTCTCAGCATTTGAAAGACCATACTTAAAAATCATCTTAAAAAGTGTAGAAAATGTTAGCCACCTACATAATCAATTGCCAATCGTCATTATCATCAAATATATATATATATACATTTTGGATCGCACAATATAGCAAGCCAACAAACAAACAAACAAACAAACAAACAAACAAACAAAAATGAGACTCAACAAACTTTCTACTCTACAGCTATAAAATAAATCCTATTAATAAAACTATTCCTAACATACAAGAGCTCTTAGAAACAAATTGGTATCACAATGTTATGAGTCAAAATTATAAATACCAGAGTAGGATAAGGACTGTTTGTATTACGATCTTACTGTTATTTTGTCGTTTGTGCTAGATGTGGTACAAAGCATTCTGAATAGCTATGGAATAGATTAAATTAAATTTTAGATACAATTTTATTTGAGGTGTACAATATGCACAATGTCATGCAAAGTTTTCGAGGTTTTGCATTGTGACACAGTTGTAATAAAATCCGATATTTCTGAGCTTTGTGTCAATCCCATTATCGAGGAAAGTAGAGAAAGGATGACATCTATCTGTTGGATGTTAGCGAGATTAGTTTCAAGATAGATATGTGTACCGTTTTCACTAATTTCCCTAATGATAAAGCTACTACATAACTGAAATTTTCGACACTACAACTACAGTGCAAAAATTCAAATATGTGCCACAAATATACTGTTAATTATAATTATCAGTAACAGAATGGTCTAGGATATAAGAACATAATTTACTGTATAAGCATAATTTACAGAAATGTGTATACGATAATTATACATTCTATTCAATAGTCGCTATTCATTTAGGAAAGAATAAAAACACAACTACCTAACAATTTAAATACACACATAACAAGAATTGTGATAATACAAAATTAAATTGATGAACCAGAAATAAGAATTTCGATGTCCCATTCAATTTTCATCTTTTCTTCACTCTCCTACCCTCAACATCTCCAATGGCAGACAATAGTATATGTAAAAGTTACAGTATTATGTTCAAATTTTAATCTAGACTAGTGCAATGGCTTCCAAAACAGTTTGGCTACCTGGAAAACCAGTGTCTTTGGTCAGGGGAACAGGATTGTAATAGATTTGCATAATGACCTGTGCTCTTTAATTAATGCGTTCATAATTTCAATTTAATTTGCCCCAACTTCAAGTCTTAACAAATTTGCGTACAAAGATGTCCGTTGAAAAAATTTCCAAAGTGATCATGAATCTAAGAGTTTGAAAACCGCTCTTTTAGTGGTATAATCGGATTAATGTGCTAAATTATGTTTTCTACGTGCACTTGAAACAAACTTTTATAAAACAAAGTTTATTAAAATAAAAATATTATATACATAGAGAAACCATAATTATTTCCCCACGACTGGTGTATACAAAGAATACAATATTTAAGATGTTGGTGCAATCTATTTACACATACTTCCTACGTTGTTTATACTGAGTCTCTTTCTCCCTTACATTATGTACATGATTTCTATATTATTTCCTCTCATAATCCTCTGCACATGGAAAATAGAATCTCTTTTTGCGAGATTACAATCACTTTTTTTACAGAACTTCGTCACTAAAGAACTGTTGGTGATAATTCAGCATAAAATGTTTTTATAAATATTATAGGCTTTTCATTTTCAAACTATGTAAATAATTGTTTGAAAAGGTGTTCGATTTTTAACATGTCTTATAAAGAAAAGACTTAAATTAGTAAATATTAAAATTTAAAATAATTATAGGAATAAACCAAGTTTTCTAAAATCGATGAAACTGCAATCTCCTAAAAAAATAAACGTGCAATTTTCGTCGCCTACAAGACTAAGGTAATAATATTAAGTCTTCAAACATTTTCAGATAGCATTAACACAATCTGAAAAGTAATATCAAAGTTCTGATTACACACAAATATATTTTTAACAACAGTCACAAATTAACGACACTCCTCTAAATGAGAGCATTAGATCCCAAAGGGGTAAGAGGTAATGTATAAAAACTTTAAGTTCACATAAACAACAAATAGGCTGTCGTTTTGCCGTACCTCCCTTAAAAATTTCACATGAGATATTCTTACTATTTGGGTTAAGTTCAGGTTAACTCTGCATATTGGAATCAAGTCAAATATTGAATAGTCAGGAAATATTTTTGTTCTCTCATATGCTATGAATACAGGGAGACAAAACAGACAGCATGTCTCAAACTACATATTTGGTAATGACTGATGGAAATGCATATTTCTGTCAAAATTTCGAAACTAAAATTCTGAGGCTTCACAATGTTATAATCTGAATGTACCTCATATTGAAAGTTCTTTGGAATTAAGGACTGACAATTACAAAAGTATAATCACATCCAGGTCTATAAGGTTCGTGTGGGAACATTCTGCACATAATCAGACACAAGCGTCTGGTTCATATGCACCATCTGTACCACTCACAAAATAATTTTTTCTTGTTGTAAGTTACAGCAGCAGATTGCTTGACACGCTTTTTTAAGGGAATTACTAGAATCACTAGCATTTATATAAAGTTATACGAAGAATTAACAAAAATATACGATTTGCTAATGTATGATATGAAATTATTTCATGAGGTCACAATTACTTACTACCAAAATAGTAATAGGTAACAACAGCAGGTACTACTACATTAAAAATTCCAAAGTTGAGATAATTCATACTGCAATTTAATGACATGCAATAACTTCATATTTTACCAGATACTGGAGACTGGACGACATGTTGATTTCATCCTGTACATGTGATACGTGATGTAACTTGTTATATTCAACAAGCAAGATCCATTAAATTGATTCCTAATCATTATGTTTTGTTAATGACTACATTCACCATTCATTGTTTTATCACTTTCCGTCTCATTCTGAAAGAAACTATGATCTTTAAAAGTCCTCATTTCTATCTCTTCAAGTCGTGTCTTCGCTGTTTCTATGTCATTCTTGATTGTAGAAATCAGATCATCTGGAGAAAAGAAAGAAACTGTTAACAATGAAATGCACAAATGTTCAGAAGTACATGTAAACAATGAATTTTACAAAATATAAGAAAAGATGCAAATTATTATAGTAGTTATGCATTACATAACTTAGCAAAGATTAAGTGTTACTTATAATACCGTAATTTCCCATAACTATGGTCCAGGCACCCAACTATGGTCCAGAACGCATTATGTACTACTTAGTCCCCCAAGAGTTCGGTGTTTGCCATTTAAGGCGCCACTGTGATGGAATTATGTTCCCCATAGATGCTTCTATCTACCATTACACGTTGCAATGATATGGATACTTAACAAGGTCAGTGTGCATCGTTCTATTGAATGTGTGAAGACAAGAAATCATTCCATTTGTGATTTTCTGTTTTATTAAGCTCTCCTCTATAGAACTGGTAAGTTATAGATATATGATTCTTTGTACAATTAAACCTGGCTATGTAGTGTTTACTTTCACGTAATAATTACACTGGCAGAGGTTAAGGACTCTGCGTGAAAAATGTTTAACCTCAAGGCTAGAAGTCAGTCCTCAACTATGTACCACAACTTTTCGTAGATCTTAGTTGTATTTCATTTTGAAATATTTGTTTCAATAAAATGTGATCAATGTGATTATTTACTTCTGCAAATACGGTATCTCAGTATATTCTAAAACACCATTTAACATTATAGTCAAGTAAACAAAGAAACAGGCTGTTCCAGCATCAATGGTACTAGCACGAATGATGGTCCGGTAAAACGAAAACTTCAGGGTAGAAGGAAAACAACCATCCCTCTAAGTGACTATGAGAGCGTTGAAATTGAATTGGATAAAGATTATGATGTTTCCGGTGTTCTCTCCATATTTACAGGCAGTGAGTCAGATGTGGAAAAGAAGACGAAATCTGTTAAATTAATGCTAAAGGCACATAGTTATATGGTAGTTACTTATGAGGAGGAATTGTGGCCAGGGAAAGTTTTGGAAGTGAAGAACAATGGAGCCGTTGTTTCATATACCTATGGTAAGAAGCGGCAATTACTGAGGTGGCGAGAAATGGAAGACATTTTATTCTATAGAAAGGAAAACACAATAAAACAAATTGAAGACCTCAAATGCGTCTCAAAAAACAGAATTTCAGAATTACAAGAGAAGTGGAGATTCAAAGGATCGAAATAAGCCTACTGAATGTAGTCTCAGTATGGTAAATAAACATTATCAGTGAATTTATGTGCATAATATTTTGCTAAGAATGTGTTAGTTAATTTTGATACCGTACTTTTGTTCTTTAATATACTGTAGTTGTACATTATTGCAGGAAAATGACTTTCAGATTTCACTTGTTTATTGTGTGTTTATGCAATGTGTACTAATAAAAAGAACCACGTACTTTTAATTTATTTGTAGGCCTAATATTTCTGTGCTAGATTATGTTTCTACCCTTAAATTAGAAACTCAATGTATTGATTTATGAATAATTACAGCTCCAGCCATAGTCCATTCATGCTTTAAAACATGAATATATGAGTGGACCATAGTTGGGCAACTCAGAATACAACTATGTACCAATGCTTATTATTTTTTTTAAGGCTTGTAATTAAACAATTTCAAACACATATGTCAATATTTACTTAATATACACTTAAAAGAGTCCGAAGCCAAAATTTCACTTAATCTGGATGAATAGTACTGAATATAAAAAGAAAAATATGGAAAATGTGGACCATAGCTAGGAGAAACTACGGTACTTCAGTTTTCCGGTTGTAACTTTTAATTCAATGTGAACTGAGTGATGTATTAGGTTGATGCATAAATTTGTAGCAATTTTCGTCATCACAACACTGCATTCTTAGAAGACTGTTTATCATTTGTCATTTGTTATTTGGAGTGTTGTGTTTGTAAAGACACTTTGAATTTTGCACATTTGAATAAAGTTTGTGCTATTTGTGGACTAAAGAATGTGGGGTATCAAGCGGCAAAAAAAAAAAAAAAAAAACTAACAGGCAGCAGAGGTGACTCGAAAACATTTGTGCCATGTATGGGAAGAATGCTATCAGAGAAAGCACTGCAAGAAAATGGTTCTGTCATTCAACACACAACAACCCGTACAAAAGCTAGTGTTCATCCACAGAATATGATGTTATGCATCTGGTGTAATAAAGAAGGCGTCATATACTACGAATTGCTTCACAGGAATGTAACCATAACTGTTCACATTTATTGCCAACAACTCAAGATACTTTGCAACCATAATTGAAGAAAAACGATGGGGAAGACTGCATCAAGTGCTGCTGCAACACGATAACACACTCCACTAACATGACAAAAGTAGTTTTCAGTTATCTAGGAGCTTGGTTGGGAGGTGAGTCTATATTCCCCATATTCTCTCGATCTTGTGCCCTCAAATTTCCATCTTTTCCATTCTCTATCCAAAAATCTTCAACAAAACTCTTTTGATTACGAAGATGCTTTATAAACTTGGACTGACAACTTATTTAACTTCAAACGAGCAGATTTCTTCAGATGTGGAATCATGAAACTGCCCCAGGAGTCATAGATAAGAGAATATATTACTGATTAATTTCTGTCTTCTGTTCATCTCAATGAAAACTTTTGTCACAGTGAAAAAGGGCTACAAATTTTTGAATCAGCCCAATAAATACTAAATATAGCACAATCATATATTAAGATGTTGTAAAAAAAAAATTTCAACTCTTGGTTTCAATCTCTCCAAATACGAGGCGCATCCAGAAAGTAAGTTTCCCGATTTTTTCTCCTTGAAAGTAAACGTAATTAGCCGTGTCAATTGTGCATGCGTAACAGATCTATGATGTATCAATCATATGCCAGCCAGACAGGTCCCGCCTGGTGCCAGTAGCGTGGCAGCAGTGGTCCGAAATGGAAGCTCCTATTCCTTCTCCCGCTGCCTGCGAGGTTTGGTCGGTGATAAAGTTCTTTAATGCACAAAGCATTGCGCCAATTGAAATTCATCGGCAGCTCTGTCAGGTCTATGGGCCGAACATCATGAGTAAGCAGATGTGCGTCGCTGGTGTAGGCAGTTTTCCAAAGGTCGTCAAAGTATCCATGATGAAGAGCTCAACATCAATGATGATCGTGTTGAGCTGGTGCGGCAGTGCATCATGGAGAACCGTTGCTTCACGATTACGGAGCTGAGCAGCCATTTTCCGCAGATATCGCGATCCTTGTTGCATGAGATTGTCACTAAGCACCTGCTGTTCAAAAAAGTGTGTGCCAGGTGGGTGCCAAAAAACCTGACACCCAAACAAAAAATGCAACGTTTAGGAGCAGCACTGACATTTCTGCAACGGTATCACAATGACGGCGACGAGTTCCTCGACAGGATCGTCACGAGCGATGAGACTTGGATTTCGCACTTCACCGTGGAAACCAAGCAGCAGTCAATGCATCGGTGGCATAGTGGATCTCCAGTCAGGACGAAATTCAAACAGACGCTGTCGATACGGAAAGTGATGTGCATGGTGTTCTGGGACAGGAAGGGCATTCTGCTCATTGACTTCCTTCCAAGAGGTGAAACAGTGAATGCTGACCATTATTGTGAAACACTGCGAAAATTGCGACGTGCCATTCAAAACAAGAGGCGTGGAATGCTTACTGCAGGTGTTGTGCTCCTCCATGACAATGCTCGTCCACATACGGCTTGGCGCATAGCAGCTGTTTTGACGGAATTTGGCTGGGAGTTGTTTGATCATCCACCCTACAATCCTGATCTTGCTCCCAGCGATTTTCACATTTTCTTGCACCTCAAGAAATTCCTGTCCTCCAGTGAGCGTTTTGGCAATGACGAAGAGCTGAAGACGTCTGTCACACGCTGGTTCCATTCATAGGCGGCAGAGTTCTACGACAGAGGGATACAAAAGTTGATCCCACGATACGACAAGTATCTCAATTCTGATGGTGGCTATGTTGAAAAATAGCTAAAACATTGCTGTACCTGTTGCCAATAAATGTTTTCCTGAAAGTGTGTGTTTTTTTTTTTAAATAGGAAAACTTACTTTCTGGATGCGCCTCGTAATAGAGTGATGGGCAAAATGCATGTTATGATTACAGACATAACATGAACTTCAATCCAGTCCCTGACATGATAACGCACCCCACTCACCCCAACATTGCTACCATCCTCTGTACATTTACTTACAGTTGTATAGTGTCAGAAAACCGAGCATGTCATTATCAAATTGTTGTCCCAGAAACGCGAATTTCGTGTGGAATGGATCCAGCAGCATAAATGTGGAGATTTAACAGGTGTCCATATTTAAACAGCACTAAATACATTTGCAACCAAAATAAGGCAATGTTTGCATCCCCATATGTATGTGAACAGTATATCTCAAAACTAAACATTGCAAAATCAAAAGGCAAAACACGAACAAATAATGACAGATCTACTGGATCAATTGTGTGTGACTGTTACAGATTTCATTCCAGATTTTCATGCTATAATATGCCGAAAAGAATGATAAGATGATGCAGTCCCAACAACATCCTAAACACAGCTGCATCTGTGGCTCAAGTTTTAGTGTGCTGGTTTTCCATTTAGGCATCCTGGGTTCGATCCCCAGCCAGGTTGTGATGGAATTTGTGGTGAACAAAGCATGCATCGCAGAGGGTTTTTCTCGTAGTATTCCCATTTCCCTTTATCATTCCACCAACACACTCCAATTTCCCATCATTTCATCCATCATCTGCAATACAGCCATTCTTTTAGTAACAGATGTGACATACTAGTTTGAGAAACTGATTTTTACAAATGAAAACAGATTTTTTGGATGTTTCATTCTCACCTCTTTGCGGTGTTTCTAAGACTCATGTCTGATCACTTTTCTACCACATCTCTCACCTCTGTTTGACCTCCCTTCTTTTCCTACTTACTCCCTTCCTTTTCCATTTATCCATCTTATTCTTACTAATCTCATTTAACTAAACACTCTCTTTTCTCATTTCCTTATTAATTGTTCGCAACATTGTTTACATATACAGTAGCGTGCAAATTAATCCGAACACGACATATTTTTACATTTCTGTCATTGTTGGCCTCACAGCTGCTCATACCGCTTTAATTGACATCTGTAGTACGTGTAATTCCATTGTTGAAGGTCTGTCGTCATTATTTTTTTTATAATATGTGACATTTTGCCTGTCGTTTTGTACTTATAAGCATTTCAGTTGTGTTGAAGACTTAATACTGCAATCCTGTGTACATTCTGTCGTCTTCACAAATGGATACAACTCCACGAAAACGGTCTAAAATTATAACATTAGCAGAGCATTCTTCTATGACACAGAGGAAAATTGCTGCAGAATGTCACATCGCTTTGGCTACTGTTAATTCGATCATAAAACGATACAGAGAGACTGGATCCATCATACCCTAGAAAAAAAGAAACTGTGGCCGGAAAAGGAAGACTTCACCTGCAGATGATCGTTTAATTGTCAGGAAAAGTAAATTAAATCCTAGACTAACTGCTGTCGACTTAACCCGCGAGTTAATGGCTACCACTGGGGCGAATATTCACGTCACAAGAGTGCGGCGTAGGCTTTTGGAAGCTGGATGAAGGGCTCGTAAGTCTATTAAGAAGCAACTGCTAACCCCTGTTATGTGCAAAAAATGCTTAATGTGGGCAAAATTACATCAACACTGGACAGTGAATGACTGGAAGAATGTACTTTTTTCCGAAGAGTCTCATTTCGAGGTCCACGGCCACCGTGTTTCTTACGTACGGAAAGGATCCGAAAAAGTAACAGCAGCTCATCTCCAACAAGCACCCAAATACCCCCCTAAAGTAATGTTTTGGGGTTGTTTTACACATGAAGGGCCTGGAGCATTAATACCTATCAAGGGAATGATGAATTCTGACAAATATATTCACTTACTGGAAACCAGAATCGTACCCCAGCTGCAAAAATCATTTCCGGATGGCAGAGGTGTGTTCCAACAAGACCTGGCACCATGTCATACATCTCGAAAAACTACAGAATTCTTCAACAAGAAGAATATTCAGGTACTCCCCTGGCCAGGCAACTCACCCGACATCAACCCCATTGAGAACTTGTGGTCAATTTGCAAAAGAAGAATGCAAAAAATGGATTGTTCTACAAAGGAGAAGATGATTTCTGCCCTCATTGGTGTATGGTTTCGCAATGAAGAAATGAAGAATATTTGTGGGAAATTAGTGGAATCCATGCCAAATCGTCTCAGAGCTGTTATTAGGAACAAGGGAGGCCACATAGATTACTGAGGTATGTCTTAGATCCTTTTTTTATCCCGTTTGAGTGTTTTTCCATAAGTAATTACGTTGTTCGGATTAATTTGCACGCTACTGTAGTTGAACTCTTCCATAGTTGTCCTTCTATTTATTCATTTGAATCACCAATGTTCACTGTTCACTTATTCCAACTAATCTAATCTGTATATTTTCCGATGAACTAGTTTCTACACTTTCATTACATTTCCACCCCCACTCTCTTTATCATATTTGAATCATTACTTACTTATCACTTCCTGGCTATTACCGGTACTCATATCTTTCTCATCCTTTTTCACTATTATTCCCTTGCCTTACTGCCTTTTCAGTCATCACCATTTTTACTTTATTACTTTCCTATATTTTGTCACTCATGCACCAACCTCTTAAGTTATAAATTTTCTGTCCCTTACTTCTTCCCAATGACGCACTCTATTCGATGTCCCTAATGTTACTTCATCCCTTCTACTTCTTGCAGAATCTTGATTTCTTATCTAAGTTTCTTCTTCTTCTTCTTCTCTCGATTCCTTTTGTAATTGCTGACCCATATTTATTCTTCCTGCTGGTTTCAATGAACCCCTTTTTTTGTTCTCAGTTCCTCTATGCTGTCCTTCAGTTATCCCCTGTCTACATGGTGCCATCATCATTATTTTAGCGCAAGTCTCTTCTTTCTTCCTCAATCACTTGTTGACACGTCATCCTCATCTGCTGCTCTCACTACGCTTTGAATTTTACTGTGATCGCTGGCCTCTCTTCCTGGTTGCTGGAATTCGTTGATTGTTTCATTCCATGGCTTGCTATTCTTTCCTGTGTGATGACCTTTCCACCTTCTAATTTTTCAACTAGTTCTCCCATCGTATGTTTTACTGCAATTTTCCTTATCTTCTCTTTCAGGTCTCTTTTTTTCTTTTCATTAACATTTGTCCCTATCTCTGCACGGTTCAAATTTGCCAAACAGAACTCCACATCAAAAATCTCCCCATTTATCTTTAATTTGTCTTTGTATAATCTAGCGAAATGACCATTTTTTCTTGCAGCCTTCATAAAAGGAATCAATATTCTTCTCCTGCACCTTACTTCATGTTCAAAATTTTTCCTTTTGTCACTATATTTGAGAATTTTACTAAAATAGTCTATTTACATTTCTTCCGATCCTGTATGCTTCTTTTATTTACTCCTCGCTCACATCAATCCTGAACTAATTCCAGCACACTTTCATTACAGTCTCGTATGTTTTCAATGCCTGTTCCTTCCTCTTTTCCTCGATTTCAAAAAATATTAAGTTCTTTCTTCTCTGACAGTCTTCTAGATATTTCATCTTACTTTTCATTTGCTTATTTTCCCTCTGTAGAGTTTCCAACTTTTTGTAGATCTATTCAATGTTTGCTTCAAGGTTTACTAATGCGTGATTATATTCTTCAATATTCGCCATTATTACACTGTTACGTGATGTCGTGGGTTAATGCCTTTACTACAATGTTTCCTCACTGCCGACGTCCATAAGCACACGTGTATATTGATCTGCTGTTCGCTGTGGACTGTGTTGTGCACTATACAGAACTGTTATCTATTAAGTACGTTTTTCCTCCTGTGTCTGGTGTGGGAGATATCGAAGTTTCACCTTATTTTGTAATGTACAGTAGGTTGAACATTAAAAAATAATGCGTCCCTTTTTGTAGGTTCTATAAACTACAGAGCATTCACTTACATAATGTAGTCGAACAGGCGGCACATGATTGGCACGAAGGCCATGCAACTCGCAGCAAACCACCTCCTGCATGCTCGGCAGTTTTATTACTACTGAAATTACCTTGATTATAAGAGGTGTTGGAAATTATGACCTTCTGCTGCAATACATCTCTGACATCTTTTAAGAATTTAAGAATTTTAGTGGCTTCATATGCTGTGGTTTTAGACACCAGTTTCCTGTGTGAGACAAATATTTTTATGAGGTGTGTTCCAATCTTTCCTCTATTGCATCCAGTTTTTCCTAAGTAAGCACATGCTGTGGTCTTTTACTGCTTTTAATACTGACACAGTTACTCTAAATGTTTAATCAGGTTGTGTATGGTTATTTAACGACACTGTATCAATTACGAGGTTATTTAGCGTCGATGGAATTGGTGATAGCGAGATGAGGCCGAGGATTTGCCATAGATTACCTAACATTTGCTTTATGAATTCCAGGATTCGCCTACAGATGACATCTGTCTGCAACAGCTGCACATATCCAGAGAAGCCACAGGGGGTTCAATAAGCAGACTGTAGTTATTTTGGGGGAGTGTAGCTCCCTTGATGAGTCGTGGAATCGACGGCGTTATGTCCTTCTGGTTGAGGATGTGACAGATTCAGGCACATGAATTGCGAACAGATGCCTTCCATCTGAGAAGGCTGCAGAATAACATCACAGGCAGGCAGGCAGTCAGAACTGGATGCTATGGATTCGATAGCATCATGCAGTGAATCATGCGCTTGAAAAACGATCCTAAATGGACTTCAACAATCATTCCAACATAAGGAGGTTGCACAATAAGCCTAAGGCTGTGGTACCTGCCTGTGGGCCCTCCTCCAAAAGAAAAAAAATTGGTATCTCTCTCTCATGAACTCGTTCTAGCTGCCGAGAATAAAGATCTGCATCAAATGCATGCAGTGGCGGCTCGTGAACTTGTGGATTGGGGGAGCTGCAGTAGATTTTGGTACATACAAATTTCACTTCTTGATATCATTACTAATAAGTATAGCACAAAAATAAATGCACTACATATCGAAAAATCAAAACTTCCTGACTTAGTTGGGAGATGTCTGTGACATCATTTGCCATAATCGTTAAAAAAAAAAAAACTGATACCATCGATTTCAGTCTGAATTTCAAATCGGCAGACACTCAACATGCAGTCTACCAGTTCATCCTGAATTGTTTTAGAATTACCTTTAAACAGTGGCATGTTCCAAATGATTTGTGAGAGACTTGTTTAGATTACTCACGAAATACACTAGAGTTCTTCGAATAGTTTTTTCATCATGTCCCCTAAGGGGAAGTTCATATTGGCCACAAAATTTGATACAATCAATATTTTTAAAAATAATTTCACGATTTTTTCTCATTTTTTGATTATGTTTGAGAATGTTTGTTCTGTTCATTTCACTTAGCTGCTCAGCAATATTAGTTTTTCCTAACATAGCCAATGAAACAACATTTTTCAGGTGAGACTGCGAAGTTTCACGCTTTTTAATTTTTAGGGGCAAATGTCCTAAATCTGTCACACCACTCCTAGTCTATACAGTATCACCACCGAAGAGGAGGCAAGGAAAACAAAATACAGGTTTTTTTTGTTCACATCCACGTAACCACAAATGCTTAGCGTAAATTTCATTGTTATACTTCCTTACATATATGCACTATTTCGGCTGGATGAAGCTTCAGTAAGATTTAAGTCGGGTAACGGACGACCCTGTAATTTCACTTCATTACATCAATCTTCTCCGCAAGGGAAAGTTGAGAAAAATAAAATTAATATTCTGTAATTCACACACTCTCATGCTTGCACATTTGCACTGGTTAAGTTACAGTACGGTACTAAGACGTCATGACAAAGCAACACTCAGATATACTGATGGTCAACAATGTTCTAAAACTGGAAAAGAAGTCTCTTTCGCATTTTACGTGCTAGATCAAAAGGATTCTACTCGTGCAATCGTTTTGAGTTAAGGCAAATCCTAAGGTTCTACTGGAGACTGGATATATACATAACAATAAGGCAAAAAAGAATATTAATTTCGTTATATTAACTCGATATGATTCTACAACAATAAGTATGTGAAGAGAAAATAAAAATCTTGTCATTAAGTTTCAAGGGAATAGAGAATCCATTTGACATAGCATTACAATAGCGACGAGCCGCCCCCTGACTGCATGTCCATTTGGAACAAACTTCCAGTGAATCATACCTTCAAAATTTCACAAGACATAACATTACTCTGGGGCTGAATCAATTTTGTTTAATGACGACTTTGACAGGCTGACAGGGATCAACCCTCTGTTTTGAAATGTCAAAGTTGCGGTAATATCTCCACTGTTCATTATATGTGACAATTCTCCTGATAAATCTATGATTCATGGGATTAGTGATAAGCTGACAACAGATATCTATTCTGTGTTGAGACTGTTCAGGTGTCAATTCATGAGGTACAGATTTACCACTTCTGTATGATTTCTATTCTTACTGTGGTGATGTATTGTATCTTTTGAAGCACCAAGTTCTTCTGATAACCTACGAATACTTTTTTGTGGACTTTCTTCCCAAATTCTGTATGTATTATCAATATTCCATACCTTCGGTCTTCCAAGACATTGTAAAATCTTTAATGTCTCCTTTTCCATTATTGGAATACTGGAACCAAAAACTCTGCGTGTATTCTCAATATTCGATACCTTAGGTCTTCCAGGCCATTAAAAATTTACAATGTCTCTTTCTCCATTATTGAAATGCTGGAAACATCGTTGCCCTACATGCTCACTAATGACATCTTCATCTTTGACTTCACAAATTCCTTGAGCCGCAGCAGCGCCTTTATAATCTTGTGTCTAGTAATGCTTTAGAAGGACTCTAATTTCAAACTTCCAAACTTCAAATTTAAATTTATATTTTTGGCATCATGCAAATTGCATTGCTCAACTAAAGAAAATTACTAAAATATTACAAAACACCAAACTGAAGAAATCGACATTACTTACGAGTATGAGGCAGCCTAATAATTAAAAATGTACATTTCAATGAACACATTAAATTTTTTTACTAGTTATGCCAATGATTCAATGCATAATACATGTAAATTTTATCTCCACTTCACTACAAAGAAAGAATAATATAATGTTGTTTACTTTTATAAAATTACATCTGTATCTGAAGTGAATATTTAAAAAGGAATAAATCTTGTTCATTCAAATGACACATGTACCTAGTCAAATATCATAATTAATTGCAATTATGTCAATGGCAGACTTACCCAGTGTTTTGAAATCCATTTCTGGTCTTATGTAACCTGTTATGCAGACTTTTAATTGTGAACCATAGAAATCCATTCCATATGCATTAATTATATGGGTTTCCTGTGAGTTAAATAAATACAAGAATGAGAGAACAATATTTAGAAAAGCTTTATTTATCAGTACTAGTTTGTATGAAAGAATGTAAAAAAAAAACATACCATTGACTTCTTAATGTTCTTAAAATATGGATTCCACCCAATACTCATCACCATCTTGTACACTAGACCATCATCCACCTTGGCCCATCCATAATATACACCCGTGCTAATTTCCTCTGGCAGATTATTCACCACTTCATCTGGAAAATTTGCTGTAACGAATTATGCAAACTATTGACATTTGTATTGTAAATAAATTCCTTTGTATACTTAATGTTAGATATGATTAAAGATGGAGAGGTTTGCAATGCTGTATTAAACCAATATGAAATAGTGATAGACTAGTATTGATTACAGAATAAAATTAATGTGATCAAATCTCTACTATCTAACTACATATTTTTTATATATATTTTTGTATCCATCTATTTAAAATTATAATTTTGATATATAACATTACTAGATTTAATTGCTCGTGATAAAACAGGAGATATTCATGAAGTATCACCAATAGTATAATACAGTACATGTAGTTCATTCTCTCATCTCCGTTAAGTTCAAAATAAAATCTATTAACGTGTAATCTATGTACATATATATCTTTTGTGCATACAATGAAAACTAGAAATGAGGCTTGTAGTCTCAAAACTGGCCAATTTCAGTTTTGGCTTATGAATTAATGTTCCATATTTGCACAGAAATAAGCAAATAATCTGACACTTCAGATCAGTTTTAAAATCATAATAGTTTCGTTAACAATTTTTTTTTTACTCTATTGAAAAACAAATCATAACTGAAACTGTCTGCTTTTGAAAATGTACACTTCAAATAATAGTTCAAATATGTCAATAATTATCACAACTAATAATGAATTGATAACAGGAGCTTCACGCACAAAGAAGATGATTTCAGCTACTAATTATCAGTAATACTCATGAAGATATTAAGTTATCAGTAAAAGATTCAAACTTCTCATCAAGAAGAAAATATGAATTAAATATTGCATCAAATATAAAACTGAAACCAGTAGACAGTTCCAATTACCTGGATTGTGTGTTTACAAAAGGGGATCTGGGAAACAAAGAGATAAAAGCACAAGTTCACCAAGGCAAGGAAAGGAATCCATTGGAGCCTTTGATATAGTGGGACAAACATATTACAAAATCTACAAACAAAAGAGTTGGTTTTACGACAGTTAAGTCTGTTCTTTGTTATGGCTGTGAAGTTAAAACCATGAAGGAGAAGGAAAAAAAAAATTACAGCTGTCAAAATGGACTACGTAAGGTGCAGTTTAAGGACTTCAACCAAAGTTGTCTCTAGTAATGGCTGCGGTGTGCGCAAATTGGCAATGTCGGAACAATGTGCTACAGTCCATCACTCACATCATTCATCACAAGGAAGTGATCTATGATGCTTGTCATTAAAATGATAAACTTACGGTTCTAAGTATGAGATTCTATTTGTGTCATATGTGAAAATGTCTAGTTCTTTTGTAGCATCCTGGTATAAAAGCAATTATGCCTCGTCAATTAAAATGGAGAGCTATGTTCGAACTTTTAAATTCCCTAAACAAATTGCACTCACTATTCCACATGCCAATTAAATGACAGATTAATTGTGCATATGAAACATTTTCATGATTCAGACTGAACTACCATTCAAAAATATGTAGATAAAATGAAAACAATGTTAATGTGTGCTTGGAACTACCATTTTAAGTGAAAATGCAGCTCAAAACTGTTTCTTGGCTTGCCTTAACAAGAGTGTGAAAAGAAAACCTCCCGAGGAAAGAAGGAAGGAAGTGAAGAAGCAACTGAAGAATGCAGAAGACGAGAAAAACAGAATTGAAGACGAAAATAAAGTGATTTTCGTATGAAAACTTTTTATTAAATGTGCGTTTGAAGGTTCTATCTTATTCGCAAGACTGACGTGTACATACAACTGACAGTGTTTGTATCTTGTATAAATTAGATTTTACAACTAATCTCAAGGTAGTATTACAATAAATAAAGATCTTACTATTAAGATTCATGTAAATGGTGGAATAATGCCTAATGGAATGAATTTACTGGCAACAAACTTATTTTCTGAGTGAATGAAACCAGTTAGAGGCGGCATTTAAATACTGTAACACTTTCATGATGTCATTAATAATGATAAGAGTTTTTAAATTAACGTAATAGGCAAGTTATTTCAAAAGTTAAAGACTGTGTTGGAAAATGATGTGGATGAGTTCTGATAAGGCATTTAAAAAACTCAGCCTACTCCATGATCAGTTCTTAACAACATTTTTGAAAAAGCCAAAGTATAATATCACAACAATCCTGAATGCATTTTTAATTTATATGCAATCTGTAAAATGCTACCAAGTTATTAGGTTAAATAATATCTTGTCCAACTCCAAATAATGATCATCATGAACACTTTACTATAGATGAATTAAATGATGTTCTAAAGCAGTGCAAGAACAACAAAGCTCCAGGATGTGTCAATATTAATATGGAACTTTACAAGTATGCCAGCAGTGAATTCAAAGCACGACTATTAACACTGTATAACAGAATTTTAGATGAAGACATTTGGCATAAGGCTCTAATAATACCAATTTTTTAAAAAAGAGATAGGAATGACTTAAGTTAACATTTACACAACACTTTTGAAACAAAAATTATATACATTTTATGAAACCAAATCAATGGAAGAACAAAACAGATTCCAGAAAAGTAGATCATGTGCTGATAGGTACTTTACTCTAAAAATGATAATAGAAAAACAAAGAGCATTTAATAAAGAGACACATTTGGCTTTTATCGATTTTAAAAAAGCTTTTGATAAAGTTAATAGAAAAAAATTATTTGAAATTCTGAAAGAAGATCATATTCCAAACCAATTAATAAATGCAACCTATAATAATATTGTGAAAATTATATTTCAGTACATACTGGAAACAACCAAACTGAGTGGAAATCAATTAATCAAGGTGTTCGACAAGGTTGTAGCCTACCCCCATTACTATTTACTATATATGTGGATCATATGATTAGAAACTGGAAAAGAACAAAACATGGTAATTTGAACATCAATAGAAATTTAAAGTTAGATATGGGGGTGTATTACTGTTTGCAGATGATGTAATACTATTAACAGATTCTGAAGATGGCCTCCAAGATTCTGTTTTCCAATTACAACTCATTTCTGAGGAATACAGGATGGAAACTTCAGTTAATAAAACTAAAGTAATGGAATTCATCGAAAAACATCATCTCCGCACCAAAATTTGCCTTTATAATAAACCTGTAGAACAGGTCTCATGTTTTAAATATTTGGGTTATCATTAGAGCTATGAACAAGAAAAAGATATTTCTACAAAACTGAATTACTTTAACTATGCAATTAATACCATTAATAACATTTTCAAACCTTCACTTGTCCGAAAATACACAAGAATTAAAGCCTATAAAGCATTGGCGACACCTATTCTCTAGGTTGAAGGTGAAGGTTGGACCATACGTAAATGTAATGAACATCGAATCACTGCCAATGAAATGAAGTTTTTAAGACGAATTGCTGGCTATACTAGATTAGACAAGAAGAAAAATTTGGATATTTTGAAAGAACTAAATATTGACTCATTTTAGAGAAAATTCAAAATTAAAGACAGAAATGGAAATCTCATATACTCAGATGCCTAGAACAAAGATACCATGCCAAGCACTAAATTACCGCCCATTAGGAACAAGATCTTTGGACCATCCACTGAAACAATGGAGTGAGACCGTAACAGGCCACCAGGCTTAATATGTGATAGGAAGAAGAAGAAAGAATATCTTGACACTGCCTCATCCAAGAGTTCTACAAAAATTATCTGCAGCCTTCTCTATACCTCCTAATATGGAAGCAGAAACCAATAATTTCCTGAGAAATATGGTTGAAGAATTGTCTGCAACCGAAAGAATTGTAAATTTACAGGTAGATGAGATTCGTGTGAAACAAAGCTTGGACTTCAAGAATGGAAGTATTTGATACCGAAAAAGTTGCTAAAACAGTGGTTTGCTTCTTAGTTACTTCTGCTTTCGGCAGTTTTAAGGACTAGTTCCAATAAAACAATTAAAGGGATCTGAACTAGTAGCATTTACAAAAAGTGTAATACAAGAGATTCAGGTATGTGGTCTGAACATTCTATCTGTTATTAGCGATAATAATAAAGTTAACTGAGTCACGTTTAATGAGTTAATTCTAAATATTATTTTCAAGTTGAAGGCAATCCCTTTAAAACGTCTGTACTTCATGACAGTGTAGGCCTACATGTTTTTAAGAAAAAATAAGAAACAATTGGATTAGCCTAAAAAAAACCCTCCAAGACATTTTACATCCCTTTTTGGGCTATCTTGACTCCTGTAGTAACGAAGTTATTGATGTTAGTAATGATGATTTCAACAAAACTACTGAAGCAAAATTTATAGACATTATAGAATTGTGCAAAAGAGTCAAATTTACTAATAAAGGCAGCTTCAAAGTTAAGTCAGACGACTTTGTAACCAAATGCTTTTGAACGTCAAAAAGTGTCTCTTGTAGCTAATGTGAAACTACAGTTTCAGCACTTCGTAAATATGAATGTACAGGCACAGCTTATTTCGTAAAAATCATATTAATGTGTTTATTAGGGTAGCCCTTATTTTTCAACTTTCTAAAAGTTTAGCTCCCATCCCTCCATCTTGTTCCAATCAACAAAAAAACGATCTATGCAAATTTTCAGCTCAATCGGATAACTGCTAAGCGACCCTCATTGATCATGAAGTTTTGAAATTCTGGCCCAGAAAATAATTTTTTCTAATATTATTAGATAAACCTATATTATTATTATTATTATTATTATTATTATTATTATTATTATTATTATTATTATTATTATTATTATTATTTTATGCGCTTTATCCACTTATTTTGTAACTAAACATGATATTGTCTGCTTGTATGTATTTTCTCATAAAATACGGCAAAGGTATAATTATTTCTAATCTTTTAAACACGTTGTGTGATTGCAGTCATTATAAATAAAGGATAGCTTGACGAACAAATGAATGTGCATAATAAAAACTTCTATTTTACATTATATTTGTTTCGCCAAATTAACTGAAATAAAATATTACGTAATTATTAGTTACAAGAAAGTGTCCATCATATGAGACTGACTTAGTTATAGATTGATTTTCGCATAATATAGCAGAAACTGAATTGTTCATAATCAGTACACAAGACGTGCAATTCAAACAGTTAACATTACTATTGGGATAGCCAGGCATTAAACTGTGAAATGAATGCCAGATCACTTTTATTTATCTCCTACATCACTGCTACCTGCACGCCTAATACCCTCTCCTCCCTCCCTACAAACTGCTGCCCACATTTCACAGTCTTGGGAGAGACATCAAGTGCGAGAAGGCAGAGCGGAGTGAGGTAATGTCACAGTGCTGTATCCTGTCCTGGTCTATTATAGGTACTAACAAGGAACTATTAATGAGATCATGTAGAAATTTCCACTTAAACAGCATATATTGGTAGATCTCTACAGCAGATCTAAGGTAAATATGCCTATAAAAAATTAACTGATATCGAAAAATTGAGTAGCCTTCTGGTTTTAAGCAGATAGTGCTCACTCAATTACTTGCTCAGCTGGTGAAGTGTTATGTGTTCACGAGCAAAGCTCTTATGTCACGTGACTGTGTGGACATTCACAAGGATGCAATTCGATCACTCTCTCCAAGTACATGCCATTGTTTCCTAATGTAACATTCAAAGTAAGGTTTCACACCTTTACCATTAAAATCTGAACAGCTAAGTTTTTTTTTCTTTCTTTATTTGTTCATCTGATCACGAGATTTACCGGTATGTGCACTGTTAAGTGAGGAGCTTCAGACACAAGTTCATTATGTATGTAATAATCATATTATCCATGATTACATTTTTAGAGATCCTGTTCTTATCCGAAGTCTCGAATATTTAGCCTACTACAGGAATTTTATATCTTCTTTGGCACAATATTAACCACTCCTACACCAAACCATTCAAAACCTCAAGGAGGACTATAAAATTTTCAGACATGGAAGTACGGTAATTAAGATTTGGAAAAAAAATGTTGTGTACTTCGGAAATGACACATTGTTTCACTACATCTACACATTTTACTCATTTCACAACTAGACCTATTCTGAAATACTCATTTTCTTGAGCTAGCTACAATAAATCTTAACTTATAACTGTGTACTATTTGTTGTACAGTACATCATCCATGGATATGCTAAATTGCTTTGTTTGTAACCAGATAATTAATATGAAAAAAGAAATCTGTGCAACAGCACTGAATTGAGACTTGAGTGTGTAATAAATTGTTTCTCTCTCTTTTGGCAGCTGATAATAGTCTACACTTGAACACAAAAAACTATTTCTCATATTGGCAATAAGGACAAATACAGAAGCAATATAGTGGACTGAGACTTGAGACTACAATAAACTAAGGAGTTTTCTCCTTCTTTTGACAGCTGATAATACTATACTTGAGAGCAAGAGATAATTTCTCATGCTGCAATAAAGAAAATTACAGAGTCTACAAGCTCATATTTATCAGATTCTTGTTATAGCCTATTAGTTTGTTTAATGGCAATGCTTCAAATACATCTCAACAATATACAGCAACGACGAAAGGTCTATTTGAGATATTTTCACATGATTTTTATGTGATAGCCAATAATTATATTATAGGCAGGTCTATGTACAATTTTCACTACTGTACTGGTACTACATAAAAACTACTTAATTTGAAACTAAGTAAGTGACCAGGCCTACTTCAACAGTTTTGAAACAAATTTGGTCCACTGAGAAAAAAAAAAAAAAAAAAGTAATTATTTAAATAGGTACAGCCAAGCAGTCGAGGTATGTGACAAGGCTAGTGGGTTAGCTGAGGGGATATATAAGTAACTAGCCTACTAACCTTGTCACATATCTCGCCTCATGTCACTTAAATACCTCCTCAACAAACCTAACCTTGTCACATATCTCGGCCGCTTGGAGAATAGTTAAGTGACTTGCGGGTGAGTTATATGACAAGGTTAAGGGGTTAAGGAGTTAGTTGAGGAGATAGTTAAGTGACATGAGGCAAGGTATGTGGCAAGATTAGTAGGATAGTTACTTAGGCTATATATCCCCTCAACTAACCCCACTAACCTTGTCACGTATCTCGGCTCCTTGGCTGTTCCTATTTACATAATTGCCAAAAAAAAAAAAAAATTGTTTACTCCATTTAACCTCAAAATTTTTTGATGAAAAATGAGTGGAACAGAGAAAAAATTCTCTCCGGCACCGGGATTTGAACCCAGGTTTTCAGCTCTATGTGCTGACACTCTATCCACTAAGCCACACCGGATTCCCATCCTGATGTCAGATTGAATCCTCTCAGTTTAAGTTCCACCTCTTGGGTTCCCTCTAGTGGCCTACCCTCATGCACTGTGTCATAGATGTATGACAGTGGCACAATATTCATACATGTGCAGAGGTGCACTCGTTATGAGTGACTAACTGGCTGGGATCCGACGGAGTAAGCACCATCTTAAATCACAAAGTGATTATTTTTCGCATATCATATATTATTATGATGTACTGAAGTATTCCGTGCAGAAATTCTGTGTCATCATATGATGAAAGATGAGTGGAAATATCATATGTACTTCGGTACATCATAATAATATATGATATGCGAAAAATAATCACTTTATGATTTAAGATGGCACTTACTCCGTCGGATCCCAGCCAGTTAGTCACTCATAACGAGTCCACCCCTGCACATGTATGAACATTGTGCTATTGTCGTACATGTATGACGCAGTGCATGAGAGTAGGCCACTAGAGGGAACCCAAGATGTGGAACTTAAACTGAAAGGATTCAATCCGACATCAGGATGGAAATCCGATGTGGCTTAGTGGATAGAGCGTCAGCACGTAGAGCTGAAAACCCGGGTTCAAATCCTGGTGCCAAAGAGAATTTTTCTCTGTTCCACTCAGCTTTCATCATATAATGACGCAGAATTTCTGCACGGAAATATCATATGTTCTTTGGTACATCATAATAATATACTCAAAATTTTAGCACACCATTCTAGGCACGATGTGATCTTTTACGAAAACACTCTTTTTTTTTTTTTACACTGACTGAGTGATTGACAGTACTACCGTGAATCACTAGACCATAGTCTCACTACTGCAGAAAAATTCAAAATAGGATAAGTAGCAAAATTCTACATTTAAAGAAGCCCTATAGTATAGGTATAGGCCTACTAAAAACATATTTACAAAATAGGTTGATCTTTTCACGCACACAACCGTACTTAACTATTATAAGACCTAAACCCTGGAAATTCAAACAAACAAAAACATTAGTTACCTTAAATTTCAGAACACGGTTATCTTCCTTTCCCTCTTCCTCTAAAATTCCAACCTTGTGCACACAACATAAATTATTGGCACTGGAAAGTGCCTTTTCGAAGCATGATGATGAGCTATCCAACAAACACAGACAAATCTGCTCTTTTTAATATTTTAAGATAATTGTTGACAGCAAGGTAACCGTATACTGAAATTTTTCCCTTCTCCCCACCTGGGAAGGATAAACATAACCTTACATAATTGAATTCACGCACCTGTTGGTATGCCTAAATCCTTAGAACCTCTTCCAAATCCTTTCACAACTTTCCCAACAGCAAAATACGGTAGTCCTTTCGTTGTCATGATTCTCTTTAGCATCAGTAAAAATAGGCACTTGGTCTTTATTTAAATATAAAAACTACTACATAAATTCAACCAATACCATCAGAATATGCTAACTACTGTATTGGCGATTACCGAATCAAAACCATACACGACGACAGTTTGTGTCTGTTATCGTTGTCTTTTGTGTTCTCTGGAATTTCCTTGGCTGACCGCTGGTCACGCTTGTCACGATCAACAGAAACGATGTAATATTCCTACCATAATAAACACGTGCTCACGTAATAGTGCCTATGAAATTCATGTGCTTCCTTCTCAGAATAATGTGCTTACCAATCACTGTTATCAATGACAAGTCATAGCGTAAATGTAAATGACTAAGTTGTAAATTACCTTTTTAACGGAGGGAAGCGAAGGTTACGGAATCATTAGCAGGATTCTAGGGGGAATAAAATATTTGACGTTTTCGTGCTATTTTTTTTTTATTTTTTTACTTGGTTATTTAACGATGCTCTATCAACTACTGGGTTAATTATGGAATTCGTGAAAGTGAAAGCGAGATGATTTTTGGCGAGATGAGGCCGAGGATTCGCCATAGATTACCTGATATTCACCTATAATCAATCAACAGCCAAATTTTTTCTATCCTTTTTTTTTTTAAGATGGGACATGAGAGGAGCGTTGCGATCGGAAAAACAACTGAATGTCACATATAGCGTAGTAGACCTGTTGCTATGGTAACAACGGTTTCAAGTAAGGTGCATTATATTGGTTGGCATTCTTCAATTATTTAAATTCTAAATAGTCCTAAAATAAAATAACACGAAAAATATAATACAGTAAATTGCAGTGTTTTTATTAGGACATCCGTTTCATCATATAACGATAAAATATGGGTGAATATGTGCTTTTCCTTCTCACATTCAGCAATTTGTTCACAAAGTATCAAAACAAATATGTTTTCTACCTTTTCATATTTAGTTCAATTTCAAAGAATAAATCACAAATATCGTTTATGTCCCCAGCTGTCAACATAATTGGACACAATGACAATTAGTGTAGATATTATGAAGTCGGAGGCTGTGGAACATTGCATATTATTCACTTTAAAAAGATTTTGGAGTTCTGTGCTTCTTGTGGAAATTTTCATTGCATTGGCCTAGACGCTTCATGAATGGATTTTCACTAGAATTTGCACTGTTATAAAACCTTTTTGCACGATCGTGTTTTATTGTTGTACAGTATGAGCCAAAATATACAGTACTGGAACAATATGTTACTGTTATTTGTTGTTATTAGTTATCGGGATGATAATGTAAATGTTCAAAATGTTCTCCATTGCGCTGTAGACAGTGTTCATAACGATCACGCAGATTTTGAAACATATTCTGGGACATAGGTTGCTGCAGAGTCCTGAAAAACGGGACGATCTTCTGACGTAATACAGGCACAGTTGTGGGTGGGTCATTACAGTTGAAAATGTTCTCCTTTAACAATCCCCACACGTAAGCATCAGGTGGTGTAAGATCGGGGGAATGTGATGGGTAGGGAAACTCAGTCCCACGGGGAATGATTCGTCCTGGAAAGGTATCTTGCAGCATAGCCAGAGACTGTCGAGCGGTGTGGCAGGTCACTCGGTCTTGTTGGAACCATTGTCTATTCTTCTGAATGTTCCTGGCACGACAAAACCTTCTTAGATCCTGAATAAATGGCCTGACTTCGCGTTGGTGACTGCAACACCTGATTGAGGACACGTCCATGATTGTCATTTGTGGACACAGTTACTGGCCTACCAGATCTTCCCTTCCGTTGACACAATACACTACCTGTACAGTGACGTCGCCAGGATCAGAGTAAGGGGGGCGCGTATGGGGTACGAGCTGTAAAAATGTGGTACATAAAAAATCCAAAATGTTCTCTCATGCGCTTGCGCACATAATATACATCTGTTTATTATGAAGTGACGTCCAATAAGTTAGTCTAGCTGGTCTAAAACCTAAAAAGCGTTCATGAATTTTGTCATTCAGTAAAAACGAACGACGACAGATAACTGTTCAGTTTTACTTATATCTTTAGTTTCGTCTACCATAAAAAGCAAAATAAATAGCGCTGTTTATTTGTTTGCTCACAACTTCAAGAGTAACACAAGCAATGACATTTAAGATTTCATTCTGAATTGATGGATGAGTATACTTAGCATTTTTTGGCCTTTCTTTTAGCTTGTTTTGTACAATGGGATTGTTTTTAGATATTAGCTGTAGTAACTCTAAGAAATTTCCGCGGTTTTCATTATCTTGCGTTTCATTGTTGCCTCTCTGAGCGATACCTTGTATAGCAGTAAACCTGAGGATTTCCATTATTTGTCCAACATACATACGATTTTCTCGCACCTTAAGTGCGTATGCTTAGCTTATCAAGGTCCCAACTGATGTTTGTGGATCTCTTATTTTCATGCGTCGGTATTCTTCCCATGCAGCACAACTTTTCTTATGTGATTCAACATTTTCATGTTTTTTATCTCTGTGTCGGGGATAGTGCTTTTTTTTCATCTTTTTTCCGCCCTTCGTTGTTAGAGACGAACAACGACCGCTCTCGGTCGAAAAAAACGGCACGCAAACCAAAATGCAGCATCTTGGGAAACACTATTCTCCAGCCAGGGGAAAGTTTTAAACCATTCAGACTGGAAACTTTTCTCCTGCTTCCCAAATGTTCTTTTCGGGTATTCATTTAACACGAAATGTTGGGAACAGTCGGAAACTGATTCAGCTATATCGAGAGGGAAGCCCTTTTCACTCTCATTAAGCGCGAGTACAACATACTCTATCGCTTTCACTTCACTTTCAAATTCTTTTGTAACATCTTCATCTTCACTTACTTTTCTTTCTTTCTCCGTAATTTTTTATAAGAAGTCCGAAATATTACGTTTTTGCCCGGTAGATATAATAATAATAATAATAATAATAATAATAATAATAATAATAATAATAATAATAATAGGCAATGCGCACAAGTGTGCAGAGTAGTTAGTCTATACTGATTTCAGTCACGGTTTTGGTCCGGTAGATATTATAACAGACTGTAGAATTTGTCTTTTCACAACAAATCACTTATATCTTATAATTATGAACAAAATATTATTTAAACTAGTAACTCGTAAGAACACACTCACTATGTTAGAAGTCAACTGTATACTGCACTGTCGCATTGATGGAAGATTCCTCATAGGTCATGATTGTCATGATATGCGCTCAGTTCGTAACACAGCTCATATGACGTCATATGAAAATTCAAATTCATTTAATCTTCCTGAAACTTCACATACAGTCTTGTTGTTCTACGTAGATTATAGTCATGTTAATTTAATTTAATAAAAATATTAAATATATTGAAAAATAATAATTAATATAACGTATAGGTTTACCAATAATGAGTCTGACATCCGGGAATGTTCACTGTCGAGTCGACAGTATTGCACCGATACATATTAATGCTAACAGCGTTCAAGCAGATGTAACGCTATTTAGTGATAGAATAAAAACAGGATTAACGTTGATTTGAGTTTAACTGTGAATCGTGTAAAATGTCAAATGTTATGTACAGTTTGAATAACTGCTAGTTTTTATTTCTCGCATTTAATGAAATTTGTTTTACACACTCACAGGAATATGTTCGTTTTTGTTCTTCAAAATAACTTATGCCTAATATATTTTTTTAATAAATTTCCCAAATCAGGGCTTTAAATAACCTTTGGGGTGCGGAAAGGGGTGCTCCTATTTTTTATGGGGTGCTTGCGCACCCTTTCGCACCCCCCTAGCGACGTCCCTGTACCCGTACGACGAAATTGTGTAACGATAGACAGCATAACTGGCTGCTGGGTACCTCAGTTGGTAGAGCAGTTGGCTACGGACTGGAAGGTCCGGGGTTCGATCCCAAATGGTGACGGGATTTTTCTCGTTGCCAAACTTCCAGAACGGCCCCGAGGTTCACTCAGCCTCCTATAAAATTGAGTACAGGGTCTTTCCCGGGGGCAAAAGGCGGTCGGAGCGTGGTGCCGACCACACCACCTCATTCTAGTGCCGAGGTCATGGAAAGCATGGGCTCTACCTCCATGCCCCCCAAGTACCTTCATGGCGTGTGACGGGGATACCTTTACATTTTTTTTAGACAACATAACTGTGTTGCTTGGTGCCGGCTGATTAAAGTTTAACGATATTGTTGCGCCACTAACTTTAAACTCGGCCCGCCTTGATAACCATTTCCGTACGAGCGAAGATAATATTCCACAATGAACACTTTTTCCTCCGTCGCGAGACCCATTGTCAATTCCAACCACACAGCACAACGTTCGTTACACAACTAGCAACACGCAGACTCCACACCTGTGGAGTAATGGTCAGCGCGTCTGGCCGCTAAACCAGGGGGCCCGGGTTCGAATCCCGGTCGGGGCAAGTTACTTTGTTGAGGTTTTTCCGGGATTTTCCCTCAACCCAATACGAGCAAATGCTGAGTAACTTTCGGTGCTGGACCCCGGACTCATTTCACCGGCATTATCACCTTCATTTCATTCAGACGCTAAATAACCTAGATGTTGATACAGCGTCGTAAAATAACCCAATAAAAACACGCAGACGTACAGGCATGCGCATGCGGGCTGTGTGAAATCCAGTACTGTATAGTTTGGCGCATACCGTATTTACAGCTATTGTTGTTAGGCCTTGAAAATTAGAATTCCCACACAAAAACTTGTTGCTAGAGAAACCATTCTTCATAACATAAAACTACTCTACATAATAACTTACTGAAATAGATCCATTAGGCCCGGTTCACACGAGCGGAATGTCTGCGGAACGGCAGTCGCGCGGCGGCCGCACTAATTTATGGCACACTAATTTAAATGTAGCAGTTCACACAGGATGGAGAGTTTGCAGCAGCGGAGCTGCAGTTTGGTGGCGAGTGTCCAGACGACATATCTTGGCTTTTACGATAGCTGGACTCGATACCTTAGGAATGCTTTGGCCCTTTGTGTGTCTATAGACCTATAATATGCGACGATTGTCCAAATCTGACAATTGGCCTGAGTGACATTCGTGAATCTGCTCCTGACAGTGGGCCATCCTGCATCAGCCCTTAATAGAGCCAGGTTCCGTTTCACGGACGAGTAGCCTGATAAGCTCCAAGGGTCGGAGCCCCAAGCTCTTCCTGTCATCGTCGGCTGACAGATAGGCTATCCTATCTCAGCCTTTGATAGAGCCAGACATACGAACTGATGAACCCCAAACCCTTCCTATATCATCATTGGAAATCCGTAGGCCCTACTACCTCCAGAACTTCACCCCACCTATTTTTTACTATTGCAGATGATAGATAAAGGGAAGGTGGAGAGTGTTTGTGAAATGATAGGAGAAAACGGGAGTACCCCGAGAAAAACCCTCTGTAACGTCTGCTTGAGTCACAGTCGACATATCACACGTGTATTGTAGTACTGGCTGTTGCAATTTTTTAACTTGTAGTAGGGCATTGCGCATCGTGATTGTATTCAATGAGTGATATGGATGTAGAGAAAGTTGACGTTGAGGTGTTTGTGATCGAAAATGAGAAAAGGCCATATAATTAGAACATTCAAAATGAAGAGTACAAGGACAGAAACAGAAAATGTTCAGCATGTATGAAATTTGTTGTGTACTGTTTCCCAATTTCATGGAATATTCCGACGCAGAAAGGAAATGTGTTAATAAGTAGTCCTTGTCAAATATTTCTCGCATAAACCTATACAATAATACATAAATTATTTTAATTTATGACATTTACTTTTCTACTTCATTAATTTCTCTGTGTGTTTTTTTAATAAAAAGTGATAACACTGATAACATTTCAGTTGCTGAAAATAAAACAAACAGTAACATCAATATATTTCATTTCAGTAAATTCTATTATTGATAATTCCTTCTAATCCCTCTCTCTTTACCTTCTACTGAAGTACCGATAATGCTAGGTAATTTTCGGTGTTGGACCCCGGACTCATTTCACCGGCATTATCACCTTCATCTCATTCAGACGCTAAATAACCTTAGATGTTGATAAAGCATCGTAAAATAACCTACTAAAAAGAAGTACCGATAATATACGTACAGTAATATATTTTCTCCAAAGTGAATACGAAATTCAGTGCACGTATTACTTATTAGAGTTTCATTTTAACAATTAAATGCATACAACTATTGGCATTAATTTGCCATACATTTTATAGAAAGCATTCTATTGGAGGTATAGCCAGTCTTACGTTAATATATTCTTTCTGAAGGCATTTTTCAGAGTGATACACTTCATCGAAGCTGGGAAATGTCATTTTGTAGTTAATTAAAATAAAATGATTCCTCCTTGCGCAACTAGTTAAACAACGCAAAAAAGTTCCTTGTAATAAATGACTGCTGACTATTGGATGTACTCAATTTCTTAATCTTTATTTTTCTTATCAATAATTGCATTTTGAAGTACTCTAGTACTACACGGTGATTAATATCTATATTCTATGGCGACTGTCCACCTCGGATCCTTCCGTCCGTCTTTCATCCGCTCGTGTGGCCTCAGAACGGTGCGGCTGCCGCGCAGCTGCTATTTCGTAGACATTCCGCTAGTGTGAACCGAGCCTTACAGTGCACGTCTCATTGTTACTTAGTTACCATTACAGTGCAGTTTTACGAATATTTCTCTAAATTTTCAATGCAAAATATATTGTATTTGGAATTTTAAAAATATGATCGTGCAAAAAATCTTGTAGGCCTACAACACACGTTTGTGAAGTGCATAATAAAATCTCGGAAATTGACAGTCTTTTTCTCGATTTTGTAAAAAGCACTTCCCAACCTTGTATCGTAGTATGCTATTTCACTTGTTCACGTAATACCAGTAAGTCTTTCAGAAATTTCATATCTATACCTGTTTTTTTTAAGATGGGACATGACAGTTAAGCGGCCGAGCTTCGAACTACAGCTCTCTGTTGCCAATATGGACTACCACGCTGTCAGCTGTTGGGAGCTAGCAATTGATGGTTGAGTTAAATTAATTGATAATTGACACGAAGGTAAATATATATATATATATATATATATATATATATATATATATATATAATCGACAGAGAATCAAAGACGAAACGTATCTAACAGTGTGTGCACAATAAATGTTGCCAGAGAGCTATTAAGTTACTCGTCACGTGGGAACTGTAAGTTTGGCAATTCAACCGTTGTTACCATACGTTCCAACAAGCGGTTCATGGATCAGTTCATGTACGGTTCCTGTGCCATCTTATGCGCATGCGCTAGTCGAGCATCTGCTATGGGATTGAAACTGGACGCTGTTGGAACCAACGAGCACAGAATACAATAGAGTAGACACTAGCATCTTAATACCATTGGACGGAGTGAAGCCGGTTTGATGGACCTGACGCCATCTTGTTGCTACCAAAACATTGCAAAATAGCTATTACGTTATAGAAGATCTTATGATAATAAGAATTCCATATGTCCCTAATTTCTTGTAGGACTCACACTTTCTTGTTTGTTTCGTAATACAGAATCGCTATGCACGTATTTTTAGCAAAAATTACGAAACTGTCATCGATAAATCACATATATACAGGTTATTTAAATTGGCAGCTCTTCAAATTGCAGTATGGTATTTAATAGATAATCTGGAAGGTTAAACAAACAATAATGATAAAAAAGGAAAATAACAGTTTGACCTTATTTTGCAACTAGTCCAATAAAAATGCTACCCTATAATAATTACTTTTATAGGTTGATCCATTTGCTTCGATTTAATAATGAAACTTGCTTCTTAACACAAATTATCATTCTCTTCCTTTTGCCAGTATTTCGTATAGATGTCCCGATTTTGTTTAGAGAAAAAATGGAATGCTCTTAACCATATAATATTTGATAGGCTCTTCGTTTATAGTATATAATTAGATTATAACGGCGAACAAAAGTGAAGTTTTATTACCAAGTGGGTCAAGTCAGTTCACGACCGAGTTAATGAAGCTACTAAGTCTGTAAAGCATAAGTCTGATTTCGTGATTATAAAAATTAATTACAATAATATTAATACACTATTTCTTTTGCTTCATCAAACGAATACGTGCATTCGGTTTAAGAGAAACCTCGGTACACCAGTTTTCTATAGCACTCGACACAAACTTCCAACATGGGTTGTTAGGTTAGCTTCGCTCGTAAATGCTAAGTCTGCAAAGCATGTCTGATTTCGTGATTATAAAAATTAATTACAATAATATCAATACACTAATCCTTTCTCTTAATCAAACAAATACGTGAACAATACGAATATAACCGACTAACTTAGGTTAAATCATTCATTACCGTATCTAGCCTACCGGTAATAAGTACATTTCACACATGCATATTTACCCGTGAAAAGTTATTCCAGGAATTTTTTTTTTGGAAACCTGTTTGTGCAGCCATACGCAGAACATGTAGGCATATTGAAATTAGTTAATTTATTAATTAAAACAACGATGCAACATCACAATCAACTGCCCATGTGCTAACCGGGAGCGCAATGTTTTGGTAGCATCATAATGGCGACTGTCCACAAAAGCGGCTTCACCTCCAAGCTGTTTATATCTACTCTATGCATTCTGTGCTCGTTGGTTGGAACGCTTTCGCGGATCGTTATGTACTAAATCCAGAGTTGCTATAACTGTGATCATCTTTGCTAAGAACGGGATGCTTAATTATTATCGTTTCGCAGCTAATTCTAATTGCAGAAAATAGAATTTCGATCATTTTCTATAAAAAGATGACAAAAAATATGGAAGGCAAGAATTCCGATAATTCAATGTCGTGTACTGGGGGACTCTCATCTAAAAATAGTTCTTTTTTAATTATTAATGTATGTACGTTATTTATTATACTTTTAATCAAAGCTGCATGTTGAAATTATAATTAACTGTTTCAATACCCAAATAATTTCCATTCCCTTTCTTTTTGGCGAAAATTTAAATTAAATCTCTAGTTTTATTATTCGTCTGTACTGTCACTTTTCATCTTTAACCTCAATGATGTGAACAGTCGATTATGTCTTTCTTCAGTATCCAGGAGACTTTGGTGAGCTTATGCGCATGCGCGTCTTGCGTACTCTTCCGTACATGCCTCAATCCACAGACTATTTTTGACCGTTCCGAACCCGTGTCAAAAGCTTGTTGGAACGCCCGACTGCAGTACATGTTTCCGGTTCAGGACTGGTTCGGAGCATAGACAAATAAATAGAAAGACTCCCAACTCAATGCATTACCTTCGACACGCTATTGACGCGACGTCGAGACACTTGGCGGCAAAACATCGGAACTACATCTCGTTACACATAGCGGCAGAATGAAAATTAAGTTCGAATCGAGTGCTGATCGGAGAAGCATCTTATCGAACAGTACTCCGCCCTGATTTGTGTTTACGTAGTTGCGTAGTTTTTTCAAGTTATATTTAGTGGAATTATATTATTATCTAACAGTTTAACGACATTGTGTGGTGTTTGTTTAAGTTATAACTTTATTTCTTCATCATTTTGTGTTACGTGCGCGAACATAATCGAGTGATTGTGTAGTAATTACTTTAGCTTGGCTCTCGGAGCCAAGCGTGGTGCCTGTTAAAATGACTCAAAATACTGAAGACTGGTGTCTAATCGAAAATCAACCTGGTGTATTTAACATAGTGACTTCAAATACGACAACAACCACAACATCTGCAACAACAAGTAGTACCCCTACATCTACAATGACTACATTATGCGATCCTACTCGCGTACCCAATTCAACTAGCAAACAAATTAATCCCGCGGAAAACGCAACTTCAAGTAAAAGTAAAGTAAGAGATCATGTCGTTAAGAAACAGAAACTAAATACGGACAAAGCCAAACCGAATTCTTCAGTTTCCGATACACAAACAACATTATCTCATGAAACATTAATTCATCCGGATATCAAACTACAAAATGTTTTTGATCCTCTTGTCCATGAAATGGACACCGACATATCACCACAAAACCAAAATAATCCTCAAGTAGGAAACCAAAAAGATAACAACAACACAGATTTTCCGAAGACCCAAATCAACTCGAATGCCGCCAATTATTGTGAAGAATATCCCAGCCGGAAATTTCTTTGCAAATAATAAAAAACTGCAGTCACTACTTAGCCAGCCATTGAAAATCACATACTCTGCTGAAGGAATGAAATATTTAACTAGTTGCCGCGCTGACTATGACAAGTTATATAATATCTTGCAAACTGAAAACCTTCAGTTTTATTCTCACGAACCTCGGGAAACTAAATTACTACAAGTAGTACTGAAAGGACTTCCAGCTTTTGTAGAATCTGCTACTCTCAAAACAGAACTTGAACTCTTAGATTTCCAAATAGAACACATTCGTCAAATTACTGTTCCTTGCTACGACACTGATGGCATACCGACACGACGTCCCATCCCCATCTGGATACTTACACTTCCAAATAATGAACACTCCCGAACCATATACCAATTGCAAGATATTAACAATCATATCATAAAAATTGAGTCATATAGACCTCGTCCGCATATTACACAATGTCATAAGTGTCAGGGTTTTGGTCACACTTCACGTCGATGTAATTTGCCTACTCGATGTGTTAAATGCGGAAATAATCACTTATTCGCCGATTGTCCTCTGAAAGGCCCTGTACATAACCCTAAATGTGCAAATTGTGACGGTGCTCATACTGCCAGCTACAGCCAGTGCCCAATTCAACTAAAGAAGAAAGCGGAACTTCAAGGGAAGATGAGGAACAGGAGAATTCTTTCCGAAGAACGTTCTACACCACCGACATGGAAACACAGTGACTTTCCTCTACTTGCTAATCCTGGCAACACCAAAGCTTTCCAGTCAACATTTAATTCTCAAAGTGCTACATCAACATCATCTGAATCAATATCAGACTCCTTCAAAGATATTGTTAACATCTTACGCTCACTGAACATTCAACGTACAATTCAGCTTGTCGGCACAACACTTCATAAAATCCAAAATGCAAATGACTCAATATCCAAGGTCATAATATTCATTGAAGGTTTCATTAATCTTTTCAATTTACAACAATCTATAAATGACCCCCAAATGCTTTCCAAACACAGAGGACTAAACATCTTAAATTTCAATGCCAATGGAATAATCCACCAGACTTACGAACTACAAGCCTTGCTCTTTAATTATGATATTGACCTCGCATGTATTAGTGAAACTCATCTAAAACCCACTATAAAATTTCGTGTACGCAACTATACTGTTATCCGTACAGATAGAAACAGCCGACCTGGAGGAGGAACTGCTATACTCATTAAAAATTCCATACCATATCGAACAGCCATTCTACCGATTTTTCAGAATCTTGAAGCCACTGGTGTATTCATCCAGCTTGAAGGAACAGAAATACTCATAGCATCTGTTTATTACCCGCCATACGCTCAACTCAATGAAAACGACCTGACCCTGCTTATCACACATCACAAACATTTCATTTTCTGTGGTGATCTCAATGCAAAACATAAATCATGGAATTCTAGACTGAATACTCCGAAAGGTGAAACTTTGTTATTACATTCCAATAAATTTCATTACTCAATTACAGGACCAAAAGCACCTACAAGATTTCCCTGGATAACCACTCATCATCTAGATGTACTTGATATTTGTTTATGTAACACAAAATATTCCCCGGTTCAACAAATCTGCTTAAACGCTCTTGACTCCGACCATATTGCAGTACTTCTGACTTTCAAGGCCCCTTTTCATATGATATCAGATCAACCTTCTACAGAAAAAGTAACAGATTGGAATGGCTTCACAAAACGCTTGCACCAAATCATCCCAGGTACTCTACCGACTTTAAAAACTTCAGAAATAGAAACTGCTATAAAAATATTTTCAGACACTATCATAGACACATTCGATTAAATGTCCTCCACATTGACTTTTGAGAAATCAGATAACAACGCTTATGGTAAAAATGAACAAAAAAAATCTTCTTAAAGCCAAAAACCAAGCTCGAAAACGGTGGCAACTTTATGCGGATCCTCAAGCAAAAAGAGCTTTTTATCGGTATCAACGTGCTATCCGAAGAAAATATGAACTTTACAAAATCAATAAGTTTGCCGACACAGTGGAAAACATAAAGCCTACAGGAAAAACCTTTTGGTCGTTTACAAAACGAATGTTAGGAAAATCTATCACAAAAAATTCAACACCTATTAAAGACTCAAGTGGTACATTTAACTATGATCCCATTGATAGGCTTGAAGCTCTTGCAAACTCCTTTCAAAACCGATTCTCCTCCCATCATCACTCTTCACTACAAGACTTTTCAACAACAATATCGCAACATGTACAGTCCATATTACATCCCCCTGAACCGGGAAATGCACCTCACGTACGACCACAAGAAATCAAGATCATAATTCGAAATCTAGCACCGAAGAAGACACCTGGTCCGGATAAAATCACACCAGCCATACTGAAGAAATTACCAAAAAGAGCAATAACACATTTAACGAAGATATTCAACTCATGTCTACATCATAATTATTTTCCAACAGCATGGAAAACAGCACATATTATACCAATTGTTAAACCGGGAAAAGATCCAACATTACCCCAAAGTTATAGACCAATCAGCCTAACCAACTTCCTTGGAAAAATTTTTGAACGTATCATTCTGGCACGACTAAAGCCATATTTAACTGCACCAGATGTCATCCACCATGAACAGTTTGGATTTAAACCCCACCATAGTCCCAGAGAAGCACTTCACAGATTAACAACATCAACTTGGACAACATACAGTAGCTACATTTATCGACATTCAGCAAGCTTTTGATACTGTCTGGCACACTGGTTTATTATATAAACTTCACAAACTTAACATTCCTATAAATTATATTCAACTTATCGCCAGCTACCTTTCAGATAGAACTTTTCGTGTTCAAAACGGACGCTGTCTCTCAAACGCTCACGTCATAACAGCAGGAGTTCCTCAAGGATCAGTTTTAAGCCTAACACTGTACTGTGCATATGTCCGTGATATACCAATTCATCCAAAATGTAAATTTACACTATACGCTGATGATACTGTTATTTATACGAAGCATATAAACATTCATTTTGCTTGTCTACAAATGCAGGAAGCCTTAAATATTATTACCCAATGGTCCACAAAATGGCGCCTTAAGATAAATGGCTCCAAGTCGCAAGCAGTTGTTTTCACAAGAAGATTTCCGCGGCAATCACAACCCTTAACCATTCAAAATGAAAATATACCTTTCACAACTACCGTCAAGTATCTTGGAGTTTTTCTTGAAAAGAGACTTACTTTCAAACATCATATCTTACATATTCGTGAGAAGGCCTTCCACCGATATATGCTTCTTTACTCATTTTTCAAGAGCTATACATCTTTAAATGTTAAAACCATGTTGTACAAAGTTCTAATTCGATCCTACATGACATTCTGTTGTGAAATATGGGCTCAAGCAAATCCGCGACATCTTCAACGACTGGACGGACTTCAACGAGCCATTTGCCGAACCATCACTGGAGCGGACTATCTCATTCGAAATAGCCAACTGTACGACGATCTTGGCATACTGTACTTCTCAGCTTATATCAAAACTCTTCGTACAAAATTTCTAACATCCCGCCATAAACATCCAAACCCACTAATAAGTAAAAATATACCTGTTCCTTTTACATGACATTATCAACATGCTCACTCTGCTATTGGTAGAGTTACGGTGCCTTGAACTATTCTAATTTCTAACTTGTCATATGATCTCCTACACTTCTTTTAAAAGGAAAGGGTCAATTTCGACCTGGTACTTATGAAAATCAATCAATGAAAAGAAAAAAAAAAAAAGCGGCAGAATGCGGAACTACATCCCTTGTTACACGGCCCGATCGGTATTACAGGTCTCCGTTATGCCAGCATTAGAGCACGATCGGTACTGCAGATACCTATTATACCAACACATACTGGTATTTTTCATATCGCCAAAGGAGTGTGTAATGGTTTATCAGTTTAAATAACATGTTTAACCACAATATTTATATCACATTTTTGTTTTAACATGTGAATATAAATATAATGGTTGAACATGAAACTGAAAACCATTAACACACTCCCTCTTTTAACACCGTCATTTAACCCTTTTATTAAATTAATTTTTCAAATCTGACTAATAAAAGTTTTTGCATCTTCTAGATCAAAGATGTAATTGAGATTCAGGATGCGAATAGGAAGGGATACTTCTCTCCAAAACACCTTAAGCACTATTTTTAAATAATGTTATGCATCATGTATTGGAAGATAAAAACAAAGATTGACTTTGGAATATTGACTTCGAAGTTATTATTGGTCAGTTATATAATTATAATTCGCTCTTAATTTTTTTATGTCAAACATTAGCTTGAAAATAGTCATAAGATGTTTTGCTGTGACATAGTACAACGCACGTTCATAAACATTTATAAAACACCACTTTATTTGTTTTACACCGGCAGAGCTGAACATCTATTTTTAAAAGTAACTGCCATTAGTTTAATATATGGATATTAAAAATCTAAGTAATCAATAATCACCACTGATAAAGAATACAAAGAAAACTATTTGTCTACAACAGACATAAAATTAACTTAGACTTTTAATAAAAACACCATTAAGAAATACAAGTAAACAAATTATTTTTCATTCTCTGATGTATAGTTGATTCAAAACACTGAACATATTAGAAAAAGTGCAATACAATTTATTAGAGATAAGTCTATACTTCGCAACATTTCCTAATTTTGAGCTTTGATACTGAGTGTTTGATTTGGTTGTGGCCCCATTGCTCAAAATATGTTGTTGTTGTATTCTAATGCCAGGGGTTTGACAAAGTCATTTGACCTCTTGCACTCCAATATTTTTCGAAGATATTATTATGGCCAGCCACTGAAGCACAGATTTTGAGGTGTTCCGAATCCATTTCTTGGTTTGAGTTGCACAGTGGGTAGTTAGGGGACTGATATATTCCAATTCTATGCAGGTGTTTGTTTGGCCAGACAGTCATGGCCTGTTGCCAATCTAAATGCAGCTACAGACGATTTTCGTGGTAAATCGGGAATTAACTGTGGATTATGATGCAGAGAGTTCCATTTTTGTCCCTTGAGATTTGTGTTATCAAATTTTGTTTGTTGAAGTCTAAGTATGTAGATTTAATAAATCTTTTCACAGAGTAATACGTAGATTTGGTAACAGGTCTGTAAGTAGCAGTGCTGCCCTTCTTTGCTAAAGCATCAGCATTCTCGTTTCCCAGGATTCCACAATGGGATGGTATCCAGTGGAATACAATTCTTTTATTGAGTGATATTAATTGAGAGAGCATTTTAGTTATTTCTGCTGTTTGAGATGAAGGTGTGTGTTTAGAGACTATTGATAGAATAGCTGCTTTGGAGTCTGACAATATAACTGCATTCTTAAATTTATTGATGTGGCATAGAAGATTCCTGAGACTTTCACTTATTACAATGATTTCTCCGTCAAAACTTGTTGTTCCATATCCAAGAGATATATAAAGTGAGAAGAGACAAAATATTGTACCATATTTACTCTCTTCTTAGCTGATGTTATACAAGCATTCCATTATAAAAAATTTAGTTGCTTCTGTACCATTAAAGTAGTCCCGCCCAGAAATCCGATTGGGGGACTATTTTGCTGCATACAATTGGAATATATCAGTCTCCTAACTGTCCATTGTGCTACTCAAACCAAGAAATGGATTCGGAACACCTCAAAATCTGTGCTTCAGTGGCTGACCATGACAATAATTTTGAAAAATACTGGAGTGCAAGAGGTCAAATGACTTTATTGTCAAATGCCTGGCATTAGAAAACATCAACATATTTACTCTGGTCATGATAATATCTTTGAAAAATATTGGAGTGCAAGAGGTCAAATGACTTTATTGTCAAACGCCTGACATTAGAAAACAACAACATATTTACTCTCTAAACATTCTAAATAATGCACCCAAATCTCACCAGTTGCAGAAGCTGCAGATTCGTATCGCTGCCACTGGACTCCCTCCTATGCCCTATAGATTACACAACTGAAATGCTCATTGTACTAGTAATTATTATTTGTATTTATATTACTATGTAATGTTAACTTAGGGTCTTAAAGCTCGTTAGATTTATCATTGCCCTATATATTACAAAAATTATATTGTTCATAATGTAGAAGTAAAGTACTCTACTTTTTTTTTTCAGATGAATGAATGAATTCCCTTTATTTTCCTTCAATTAACTGAAGAAATCAACACATTAAACGAAATGAGATAACAATGATAATGATGATAATAATAATAATAATAATAATAATAATAATAATAATAATAATAATAATAATAATTCATTCTAGTACCGAGGTCATGGAAAGCATGGGGCTCTACCTCCATGTCCCCCAAATGCCTTCTTGACATGTTACGGGGATACCTTTTAGCTTTAATAATAATTATAATAATAATAATAATAATAATAATAATAATAATAATAATAATAATAATAATAATAATAATAATAATAATAATAATAATAATAATAATAATGAATGAAGTCCATTACCATACACTTGTCAACAAAATTAAACACAATTTTGTTAAAAGATAAAGACAATGAATGAATCACTCAATGAAAGATAATACAGGTTCAAATTGATGCCACAGTGAAGTGCAATGAATGAAGCAATTATGTTAGGTGGTGAAAAAGGTTAATGTAAGTAGGCTGGTGATGAAGTGGGTCGTAGTTCTTGAGTGGGATACCAAGCATCCCTTGATGGAATGGCCCCTCTTAGTAAGTTATATCTGAAGTCACCGTTATACTGATTACTGCGAAAATGGCTTGCACATATATAGGCCTTCTGTAAGGATGAGGATTTTCTGCCACAGCTGCCCACATGTGTTACCTGTTACAATCAAAATTCTATTATTATCTTAAAAAAATACACAAACCAGGGTTGGTATTAATTTAAATTAATGATTTAATCATGATGTAAATAATTGTTACTACTTAAATCACAGATTAAAATTATATGCACCTAACATGATTAAGATGAGAAATTAACTTCCCGAAAAAAAAAATATATAAACGTTTTTACATATGACTGTTCTGCTGCTTCTTAAAACTATTAGCAATATATACGAGTAGCAAACTTGCATCTCTGCAATGAACAAAATATTTTCTATGGTGAAATATATTTTTCTTCCTATGAATTCATATAAAATTTCACCACAGAAAAATCTTTGTTTATTACAGACATATAATTCTAGCATTTTCTAAAGAAATGGACAGGTTTTGAAAGTTTGCTTCTCATATGTCTTTTCCCAACTCCTAATTAAGGAGCAACAGAACACATGGTACAGGTAGTCAAGTAGAGCCTACTTTCGGAATCACCACCTAATTAAAGCACAGTATGATGCTGAGGATTGAAATGAATAGTAGCTCATAACAATATTCAAAGTAAAAGTTGCACAATGCCAAATGGACTATGTATTTATTCTGAAAACACACAATGCTAAGCTCTTCTGATAAATTTATTTGTAAATATTAATCTCCCTAAATAGTTTAATTCTTTTCTAATGAATAACAAACTGAGCATAAATCTTGCCTAAGTCTAAGCTAATTATTATTATCATTAAGTGCAGGTTATTAGTGCTGTAACTCTTCATGTATTAATAATGAGGCCTATGTGTAAACATAGTAACTTTTTTTTGAAGCGATGTTGTTAATTACTTAAAATAACACATTAACAAAATACACAATTATGTAGGAATTAATGCACAAATTATGTTTAAATGAATTACAAAAGAAGGCAAAAACTCATTTTAATAAACAAATATGAATTTGACAAATAATTCTCACTTAAATTTAAAAATCACTACAGTTTACCAACCCTGACTATTTACTGATGATATATAAGGATATCTTTGCATTGAGCTTATGCCAATGCCATTGCTTACCTTTTAAGATGTGCTGCATTACTTGGCGCAGGAAACAGGAATAACCAGGTCTTCTCATTACTATCCGATTTCTGACAGTACACTGCAGCACATTCACAGTGTAAAACTCCGCCATTTGTCTTTCTATTAACTGAAACAAACCAGCAGTAGCCTAGCATCATATAATGCATTAATAACACTACATTTTATAGAACAATTGAAGGATTGCAGTATAATCAACGTTTGTGAAATATTCCTGGAAGAATTCTATCCACGAATCTATAAAAATAATAAATATCTCCGGCAATTTAACTCCTTTTATTTTATCAAAATTATTCCAGTAAAGGTACTACTGTTAACTGTAAAGTCAAATGTTTAAAATATCTTTTTTTCGGGAACAACACTTCTTTACTATTGCGTTACCAAGCTAAGGTACCCCGCCATCCTTTGGTAACGCAACTGTAAAGAATTACACTGGAAACAACATATTTAGTCATATCAGATTTTGTCCCACGAATTTTAAGATGTCTGACCAATTTAACTTAGCTATATACAAAAATAATAGGTTCGTTCATACCCAAAGTGTATATTAACTGTTAGCTTACCTTTAAAGCTCTTGGAGTAATTGCAGTTAGGCCTAATACACTGTTGTAATTCAACACAGAAGTCAGTTCATCATGTGGTAGTGGTAGAAGGAAGGTAATCGCGTTCTGAAGTTTATCCCTGACAACAATTACAGATCTCAGTTTAATAAACGTTTAAGATATGACGGAAGAATTCAGTTTAAATTAGAAAACATGACGGTGCAGTTAAGCTGCATCTACACGGTTCAGTTTTTCATGCTCGTACGCACGCAGTCTGGGAAGATTATTGAAAGAATCAAGTTTAAAGCGCATGTTGAATTAAGATACATTAAGATTTTCTATCTACAAGGTACGCCATATTAATATTAAAATACCAAAATACCATGTGATGGAGTGTAAAAACCGATTATAGTTTCACTGACCAAGTTCTGCAGCAGCGAAAGCTAAAATAATATATTATCCTGCACATTGTGTGCATTATTGCTTGAATGTGTCAAGTTGAAAGAAAAGTTGAACCGTGTAGATGTAATCTCAAACATATTTTTTTCTTACCTTTAACGTTGCGAATTATTTCTTGTTGCAGGAAAGCACCAATAACTTCTCAATTAACTCGATCTGTTCAAATTTCTTCCTTAAGCAGCCATGTTCGTCCATTCCATAATTTATAGAGATGGGTAAAAAATAACACAACAGTTATTTTGGAACTGTTCCGGTCTCGGAACTGTTGCAAAAATGAACAGTAGGTCGGAACCTCCTGTTCCGAAATAACAGTGTTCCGACTCCGAGCTGCTCACTTGCCCAGCTGTTGCGGGGAAGTTATGCGCACCGTTAATGGCATATAGGTTAGGTTAGGTTAGGTTAGGTTAGGTTAGGTTAGGTTAGGTTAGGAATGAATGAAAAGGAATGCATCCAACTGGTCATCAGTAACAGGAGGTATATTTTCATTCTCATTGCAAGCTATATTGTATAAAATAGGTGTTGCCACAATTAAATCGGCGGAAGTCGCTCAACGCTCCTTTAACTAATATTCGTTCAGTGGGCGGTGGATACTCTACATTCACCCTTGGGATAAATTAAACCCGTTCAACTTTACTATTCAGTTTAAACATGCTTCCATTTTCTCCGGCAGCCCGCCCGTTTAAACTAATGTTGGCACTAGATGCTCATGGCTCTCATGTGTTGGCTACACTGAACAATAACTTGATTACTGATGGCGCGTCAACATGTCAGCTGTTTACAGAGAATTAATCCTATAATCAAATCAAGAAGGAATGCATCTACTAGTTTCACAAATAAATAAATCATTTATATCCATGTGAAGTGGTGTCTATCATTTAATCAGTAGTTTTCCTGAATTTATTGGAAAGCATTCTCGATTCCACTTTTCTATGATAGGCAAGATCGTACAATAACTTGTGTCTTGTGTTAATGTGCATTATCTGATGGCATATGTGGATCCATTTTAATATAAAAATTAATTTCCGTTAGTTTATTCCTTTCCCTCCGAAAATCAATCTTAATTAATTTCAAGAAGACAACTTCCAGCTTTTTAATGTGTTCGATAACCCACTAAATTTGGCCTACCTGATGTACCCAGGATCTTGATAATTCTAAGGGAAATTGCTTTTATTTTTAACATAGTAGTATGTGATTTAATCTATTTATGTAATATTCACAGGCCCTAGTTTATAATTGGCTAGAATGGGCAACTACCCAGAGGAAGAGAAAGTATTTTAAGGTAGGATGTTGAAATAATTGTTAAATACATGCTCAATAAAAATGAATATTTATAAATAATGTAATAAAAACAGCCTTTTGTTTGGTGAATTGGCACAATTATTGTTTCACATTTTTGTTTGGTAATAGAATGGATGAAGTTAAAGAAAGAGGTTAGGGTGCCAACATTTGCTCTGTCCAGTTTTCCAGTGACCGAAACCCAGGGCCTAAATATTTATAATAGGTGTCATCCTCTTGTATTATTTTTTATTTCAGTAAACGGTTGGTTGCACTCTATGATTGGTTCATCGTCCATTATGAATTTTGATTAGATTATAGTGATGGGCGAAGTTGTTCTTTTCCCGGAACAGTTCCGACGGTTCCGGTTCCGAAAAAATATTATGTTCCAAATAACAGTTCCGAAATAACAGTCACCAGTGGTGATGAGTTGGAGCACTGCCATCGTGATCTAATACAGGCCGTAAGGCAGACCACGTGACTCGCTTAACAGCTGATCGCGAAATGCGGTCTTTCAACCATATGAATTAGTTGCAGTGCATGAAGAATAACATATATTTCTCTGAAATGCAGTGTAATTGCGTCAGTAAAATTTTAAACAGTGATTGTGAGACACTTGAGACACAATTTACTTGCAATTTAAGGTATAATATTATTTTTGGTGTGAAAATTACGTTGTTGCAGGCAAAGTTCGTATGTGTAATACCTGCCTTTATTTCGATTAAATATTGCGCCCTTATGTGGTTAAGTGAAATTTTGGTCTTATAAACAGTAGGCTAAATATGTGTAATAATATATACGTGAAAGTGAAACACTGACTGGCATGTAAAGTAAGTTGTGATTAGGCCGAAGTGCAGCGATACCGATGTTACTCTTGTCTAATCCATTATTGTTAGTTTAACGTATTTGTCTTATTAAATTTAAATTATTGCGCCCTTTTTATTTGTGAATAACCTACATTATACGAGTAAATAATACGACGTTTGATAATATACACAATTTGAACTAAAAACGAGATACATATAGTATATTACGAAAAATTATACTCTATAGTTTTCATTACTGTTACAGTATCTAGAATTGTAATTAGTTGAAATAAAGCACTCATGCTTCATTACGAAATTCTTGCACATTCATTTATGCACGTTTCAACAATTTTCAGTTGCATCGCACGCATATTTTAATGTGTTGAAGTTATAGGTTATGTTTATTCTATCAGTACTTGCCTTATTTCCATATTCGCAATTATGCATTATAATTAAGCATAACGCTGCGTATAACTTATAAATGCAATTTGTCTACACTTCAATTGTATTTATTCGTTTCAGACGGTACTCCAGTCTGAAGTCTGATTAGTTTAATATGTTACTAGGGCTAAACTAGCGCTGAGGTAGTTCCCTTCGTATTCATACATCTTGCATATACAAATTGGTTCGGTTCGTTCAGGATTTTAATATGCCTTGCTTATAGGATCAAATGCATCTCCACAAAAAATAAATTCAACTGTTTTCAGTTCAGAAATTACCGGAACTATACCTCAGCGCTACTAAGTAATATAACGTATGTACATTTCATATGAGGGACTGTGGTGAATTTTCTACCTATAAGTAAGGACGGTAACCGTGTTCTGAAGTTTATCCTAAAAATATATTCTTCTTTATTAAATCTCAAAACCGTTTTCGTTCTCAACTTAAGCCTAAAATGTTGACGCAGATAGGTTATGTTAACATGATAAATTCTCTTCACATAAAAATAACACAGTTTTATTTATTATTCCTGCCACATTATGCAACACATAAATGGAACTTATGCACATATTACACTGAATAAACATTTAATTGTATTATTTATTTGTTCCCTACTTTACTGGGTTGTAATGAATTCTATTTATCTAACCTACCAGATTAACACACAACTGTACATACACTAATTTCATAGGAGGGACTGTGGTAAATTTTGTACCTACAAGTAAGGAAGGTAGACGTGCTAAATTAAAATCACAATATAAATAATTCTTCTTTATTAAATCTCAAAATAGCTTCCATTCCAAACTTAAAATGTTGATGCAACCAGGTTATGTTACCATGTAAAACTCCGTTCACATTAAAATAACACAGTTTTGTAATTCTTTCTGCAACATATTATGCAATAAGAAGTGTGAAGGGGTCTTATACACACATTACACTAAATAAAATTGAGCGCCGACACGCTATAAAGTAATATCTTTCTCTCAGTTCCGTATACTCAAATAGAAAAGCCCGACTCATCGAATGACGTCACACAACCTGCATTACGGCCTGGTCTAGATCACGATGGCAGTGGTTGGAGTCGTTCATTGATACGACGTGCCTTCTCTTGTTCCTTTCGAGGAGTCGTTCAAAGCCAGTGTTGCCAACACATAAATTATATTCCCGTCAGTAAAACACCTGGAAATCCGTCAGAATCCGTCAAAATTTAAAAAAAAAAGGACCGACACAATATACCTACTTATATATAAATAAAAAAGCAAATTTTAACACAACTTACCAATCTTGATTAAAGTAATAATTCATCCACATCATCTGCCTCTAGTTCTGCAGTTGATGTGCTGGGTTAGTCTACGCTGCGGTACGCTGCCATTGTGGCAATTTGGTTGAGAACATCGTCTGGTAGGGTATAGTCATGACAGCATTTTTTTACACCCTTAAGTCCAGCACGCACAGTTAGAATCGAATTCACCATATTGGTTTTAAGTCTATTTCTAAGGGAAGTTTTCACATTGTTGAGCATACTAAATGCTCTCTCCACGTCAGCATTCGACCACGGTAAAACCAAAATCATCATGGCAAAGTCTGAGAGTTCTTGAAATGGATTTTGAGAACTTGCATTCTTATATGACGCGATCTCATGCCAAAATTCAATTGTGTTGGTAACATTTTGCCATTGAACAGTGGTTAATTTAGACCATTGAAAATAAATTTTTGTTATTATATTTCCAGTTAACCCTAATTCTTTGGCTAATGGGATTATACTCTCTTTAACTACTCTCAAACACTGTTCTGGTGCAATTAAAGACACTTTTTGCAAAACCTGTACATTTCTCGGCAGTCGCCGTTGGAGTTCGTCTGCTAAGCAAAACAGAAAATTTTCGAACCTATTGCGAAACACTTTTTCATTATCAGGGCTGATTTTATTGTCCTTTTTCAAATCAGTTAATAAAATTTCTACTTCATGGCCAAGATAAATATTAGGGGACTTGTATTTTCTAACTTCCACGGTTAGCAGATCTCCCCTATAACCAGGCACAACAATTCGTCTAGTAATACCTACAATGAGTAGAATTAAATCTTTAAGAAGCTTCGAAGGATCTGCTGTACTTGACTGGAATGACTTATTGACTTTCTGACATTCTTCTAGATATGGTTTAAGAAATACAAGATAGAGTTTATTGATGACGTCACAGTACATACCATATACGAGTTCAGCTGTGTAGCACTTATTTTGAAGTCTAGATGTCTGAAAATGTGTCTGTAATTCAAGCCACTGATTTAGTATGCGACTGACAGCAACTTCAATCGATAGCCACCTTGTATTTGACTGCTGTACAATTTTAAGGGGATCGGCTCCATCATTTATTGCTTGGAATAAAAACCTGTATGTGATCTGTCGAGAAGATGACTTTGAAAACCAAGAATAATTTTCAGATATTAAAAATTCAACATTTCTTGGCAACATTTCTGCAGCAGAAGACACAGCTAACTGAACTGAGTGACAAACACAAGGAATCAATACAAGGTTACCGACTTCCTGCTTCAGTTTCTGATAGACCCCATTGTTAATGCCTACCATTACTGACGCATTGTCGGTCCCCACGCCTCTCATTTGTTTAATGTCTAACCCGTAGTCTGAAAGTAATGACTTTATTGCACTCACAATACAATCTGCATTTCCCTGTTCAAGTTCAACAATTCCAAGAAAAGTGGATACAATTGTATTTTGTTGTTTCGAATAATATACAATGCACACAGCCAGTAGTTTTATGACAGAAATATCTGTCGATTCGTCAATAAGAAGACTAAAATGGCCACTATCAATATCGCTCTGTAGTTCTGATTTAAAATGTTGGAAAAGAATATTCCTAATCAAACCACTACACTTTGTGCGGTGAAGTCGTAAAAGAGAAGCATGATCAGCACCTTTGAAAAATCTCTTGGTAAGATCGGAAAGATGATCAACAGACCTTATTGAGCAATGGTTAATTACAAAAAGTGAAAGAGCAGCCTCAGCAGCTGCACATTCGTACGTATGTTTGATTGGTATAAATTGCAATTTTGACTGGCGCGATGTTGAAAATGGTTCTGATGCTTTTAAATGTTTCTTAGTTCTTCCATGATCGACTAAATCTGACAATCGCACATTCAGACTGCACTGACAATACTTGCACCGCGCAATATCAGGGTCTCCAGGCACCTCCAACAGCCAATCCTTCACTCTTTCATCACTTAACCACTCTTTTCTAAATTTTCTAGTATAGTTCTTATCTTTCTTTTCTGACATGTTAAATCTGTCAATAAAACATTCACAAAGCAGTACAGACACTAATAATCGTTTCACCTTAAAAAATACACATTCACAAAGCAGTACAGACACTAATAATCGTTTCACCTTAAAAAAAAACAATGTAGGTAACGCGATATAGAAACAAACGTACACTACATTCCACTATACAGAACGCACACAGAATACTGACTTACACTTTCTGATGCAATCAGCTCCATCTCAAGATTCTGGACACGTGAGTCACTGATTCGTTTTATTAGAATATGTTTGTTTAATTTTTTTAATCAATGCCAAGCTAGATGTCCACTTGCTGCAGACCTGATAAAGACAGCTTCTGTTGGGAGCGAGGTCTTATCTGGGATACACTGTTGTTATGCCGACCTTCCACCTCACATTCCAATACACGGTAGTAATCGTGTCTTCAAGTCGCAGGAAAGTTGCAACGTTCATACTCGGCGTAACCGTCAACCTCTGACTTGATTACGAGGAATTCGAAACGGAAGATTCCTTAACATGGTACGGTACGGACAGGGCTATTCAAAGAAAAAGTAAGATTCCCAAAAAAATTAAATAATTGAAAATGACAGCAGCTAAAAAAGTCAAAAGCCGCCGATGTAAATCGTAATTTCCACCAGGAAATCCGTCACCCGTCAAAGCCATTTTTTTCCCGTCTGCTACGTTGAAATTCCGTCAATTTTGACGGAATTCCCGTCCAGTTGGCAACACTGGTTCAAACGAACGGTACAGTATGCAGCTCACACTGGAGCATGACATAGTACACATTCTTATCTATAGATGGCACTGCACTGCACATTCGAATTGATTTTGGAAAATTGCTGTGCATGCGGACAGAACTCAAAAGCTTAATGTTAGTAATTAAACAGCTGTTGACTACAAGGACAGAATACAACACTTTGTTTTCGTACATAAAGTTATAAAGACATGGTAGCCAACTAAAAAAAATTAACATGACATTTAAAACATATGGTATGTAATTTCTGTTCTCTCTATTACATAATAAAAAAACAAATCATTAATTTTTATTTTTACTTTTCTTAATGCACAGTTATAATAATAATAATAATAATAATAATAATAATAATAATAATAATAATAATAATAATTACAATTTCATAAATAATAAAAAATATATATATTTGCAGTACTACTGAAACCTGGAAACCCCGCAGTGGGTTAGTAAAATGTTGGAAACGCATCTTTACCAAAGTGTAATTTAAATTTCGCATTAAACCTCGCTCTCCAAATCAGTACTTATATGGGCAGTTTCCAACAAATAATGCTACAACATTTTTATCGTTCTTTGATAACAGAGAAAATATCACAAAAACTTGTGTTTGTCAGACTTAATGTAAAAAAAATTGTACAACATTGTACAAATTGTAGAAAATTACTAAATTGTAAAACTATAAAAATTTGTAAAAATTGTAATTGTAATATTGTGAAATGTTGACATGTTCCACATCTTAAAGCTTCATTGCTCATGTAAGATCTATGGAATAAAATAAATGAATGAATGAATGAATAACCTCAACAAACGACATGCAGACATTGGAACTAAACCACTCATTACCATTTACGACTTTAACCTTACATGTATAGAATCAGCTGATCAATGAATTAATAATAGTATGCATACTTTATGACTTTGTAGAATGTTTATAAAACAGAATTAGTCAGCTAATGGTGAAATAAACTATAGAGCGGGAATTAACAATGAATATTACAGATTATTAAATACTTACTATAACATTACAGATGATTGGCCAGTCTTCCAATTGTTGATATTAAAGTTCGCGCCACCGCAAGGATTTCAGTTTCCATGCGTCCCCCTCCAACCACGTGAGAGTTTCAAGTACCAACTTCATTCAACGAAGTTCCAAGTACAACATAAAGAACAACGAGAACAGTGTAACCGCAGCTGTCATTGGTTCATCGGAACGAGCTCCGACGTTCAGACTGTTATCTCGGAGTCGGAACATACCTTGTGCAACGCAGTACTGCGAGCGTTGCTTACGGGATTACACAAGCTGGCGCATAGCACGATCGAGAGTAGGTCTCTGTGAGTCATGACAATTTCTGCCGCTAGGTTCGCCTCTCTGCCCTATGAAATGATGAATAGTATAATCTCGTAAGCAACGACTGCGAGCCCGCAACAGCTGGGCAAGTGAGCAGCTCTGAGTCGGAACACTGTTATTTCGGAACAGGAGGTTCCGACCTACTGTTCATTTTTGCAACAGTTCCGAGACCGGAACAGTTCCAAAATAACTGTTGTGTTATTTTTTACCCATCTCTATTAGATTATCATAAGCTGATTAATGTACACTGTAAGGTCCTGTGTTCAGAAATGGAGAATTCAGGGAAAAAAAGTAAGAATTTTAGTCCAGTAGAAATTGATTTACTGCTCTCTTTAGTTAGTACAAAAAAAGATATATTAGAATGTAAGAAAACCGATAGTATATCTTTAAAAGACAGAAAAAGCTTGGCAAGAGCTAGCAGAAAGTTTCAATGAAATTAGTGGAACTGTAGTACGGTAAGAGATTGGAAGATATTAAAGGGGAAGTATGAAAACCTCAAAAAGACCTGTAAAATGAGATTTTCCGACGATAAAAAATACACATCAGGTGCAGATGGAGGTTCAAATCAACCGAACTTCATAACAACTTATATTAAAATAAAAGAGATTATTGGCACAATACAACTTGAGGGGCTACCATCTGTATGTGACTCAGATTGTCCTGGCCAGTCATCACTACTCGCATCTGTGGAGCATCCATCTGCAAACATTGGAAAAGCACAATTTCCTCCTCAAATCCAATCCATTCAAAATTCCAATGTAATTCCCTTTTCATCTGCGAATCTGTACAAGTCTGTAGCTTCTGAATTCCAAGCATTTGTCGCAGGTGTCGATTCAAATACCACTGATCAGGTAATTGAAGATAATATATACCAATAGTATCTCAGGATAATATACAAATTACTGAAGTAGAAGCCATTCCATGTAGCAGTCAATTCAGCATTAGGGACCTGAGGAAACCTACTTCCACTCCACTCCTAATAAAGAAGAAAAGACCATCACTAGACAGTTCATTGACAGGAAAGACACTTATGGCATCATGGCAATAAAAACAAGTTCTGCAGTTACAAAAACAAGCAACAGAGGCTCAAATTCAGTTCCAAACGATGGAGCATGAATTTAAAGTACCGGTAACATAAATATTCCTCTTGGTTACAAGCCGGGGCCATACGTCGGCAACACTGTAATTATCTGTCACCCGGAGGCTGACCGTACAGTACACGTGTTTGTGCTAATGCCGATTTTCAATGTAAATTAATGTTACAATATAAGTGTGTGTCGATGGATTTATGTTTGCGGTCGTACCAAACGTTAATTGTTGATGTATTATAAACTAAATGCGTGTTGGTGATAAAAAAAACAAGACAATAAATGAAAATAAAATGGTTGCAGTCTTTGGGAATTTTTACGGTTATGGATGACAAAGTAATTGACTATTCTATTAAATATTGTATAACCACATTTTTATATTCTTATTTGTGATTTGTGTGTATCAGAATTCTAGTCAAATTGTTGGGTCTCGCCTGCTATATCAATAAAGTTACGCCGTTGGTTTTCAAAGTCATTGTAAACAGCTGTTTTGTGATCTCATAAATGTTGCAGTTTTGTTGAAGATTCGGAATGCCTGCTATACGTCAGAACTATCTATAATTTGTAGATGCATATAATCACTTTGTTGGTTTGGTCAATGTTACTTATGTCCCGCCCACTATAGAAACATAGGCCAATTTTACACATATTTAGTATAACTTGTTGCTTCTTTGACAGGTTAGGTTTGGTTAGTTTAAGTTTTTGGTATAGCCTACCTTGCATATACGATTATAGCGCAACATTGGCAGTGATAAAAGTGAAATATTCGTTCAGTGGGCGTTGGATACTCTACATTCACCCACTTGGTATTTACAGGATTTAAAGTCCACAGAGTTTACGCTAATTGATACATACATGTACCGGTACTTAATAGATAATGTTGCGTTTTGTTACGTATTATGTTGAAGGGATGTGTTTTCATTTTTTCATAGATTGTTTTACCTGGCTTAACTGTATTTACATCCTCATACTTTTATTATAATAGGAATGTCAATAGTTTCTTCTGTTTACATTTTATTTTAGGCCTATTTGCATAATTCACATTCTTAGCTTGTTTTCTGTAGTTATATTTATTTAAAATTATATTTTAAAAAGTTTATAACAAATAATTTAGGATAACAGTATTGTTATGGTGACTGGCCAGGTTCAAATTAAAACTGGCTTCCTGGACATCTGAAATATTTATAGAAAAGCACGACATAATCACATGAAATTAAAATGCATATGATATCCTACACCTTTCATGTCAGAGGTGAAACAACATTAAGCGGCAAAACATTGTCAATTTACTAGCCACATAATGGTTAATCGATTGGAATAGGGTATTGCGAAAGTACGTCATTATTTTATTTATTTTTGGTACAAGTAACATTTCTTTAAGCATTTATTTATTTTCCCTTGTACCATCAATAAAAAAACAAGTATGTTTTTATTTTTTAAAAATTATAAGTGTAGTTGCTACGACATATAGGCACACAGCACTTTCTAGGCATCTGAAATATTTGTAGAAAAACACGATAAATAATCGCATAAGATAATATTAAAATATATCCTAAACCTTTCACAGATGAAACACCATTAAGTCGCAAAACATTGTCAATTTGCTAGCCACAAATTTGTTAACTGAATGGAACTTAAGAATACTGCGTAGGAACTTACGTCTTTATTGCATTATTGATTTTATTATTTACGGTGCAAGGAATTACTTATTTATTTATTTATTTATTTACCTTCGTACTATCAATAAAAACATGTTTTTTTTGTAATTATTTTAAGTGGCAGCCTTTGTATGTAAGTAGCCTACTTACGCCGTATTCTGAGGTATAGCTAATTGATTGCAATAAAGAACTATTTTCGAACCCGTAATAATTTACATCACTATCTGAATCTTGATCTTACCTTTGTGCATGAAGAAATATTGAAAAAAAATACGCGTTACGTATAACGAAAGCAATGAGCAAACACAATATCACTCTAAAATCTCCCGCCTCCACTCTGCGTTGCCAAACCTACCCATGCCCCGGCTTGTAACTAAAGAAGGCTCTGTTGAAAACAATTCTTTTCGGCACCATGCACAACGAATAAACACTTCATTGTCACACTGATCTTGAATATCATTAAAGTTATCTCGTGACCTTTCCTGTCGCCCGCTCTTCCTTATCGCAGTGTTTGATTCGCATTCCTTCCGTCGGTATTCCGTCCTTGCGAGTCCTATAACCCTGTTGTCCGCTTGTATTACTGACCTTGACTCACGTACGTCTGTTCGCTGCTGATTGTCACCCACCGCTCCACTGGCTTGGACACAGGAAGGGCTGTCCATTCCAACTAGTAGCGACTAGTATCCACTTCCCTATTACTTACATGCAAAATTCCGGGGCTTATTTCGGGGCCTTGCAGTGGAAACAGGCAACTAATATTTTTCACGTGGCCTTCTCATAGTACATCGGTTATGTTACCAAAGTTTCGAGGCAAGTTTCGGCATGCTGGGTGTGATACTTCCCTTGTAAGATTTTAAAATAGAATATTAATAGGATTGGGTATATCATGATTTTAAAAAATGATTAATTTGTTTGAATTAATTAATTGAATGTGGTAGGTATCCACTTATATCGTATATACTGTATTGCTTCTAGTTTGTACCGTAAATGAAACAAAAATTGAGTGTCGACAACTTTTTAACCCTCGGTCTATACCTGGGGTCTTTTGTGACCCCACTCCTTTATTTTTTACAAATGCATATGTAAAATGTTGACATAACTCTCCCATGTTCCATATATGCTATTTGTGAACATTTGGCTACAATTATGTTACATTGTCATGATCCTAGTATAAGCGGTATAACAATTTTTTTCATTTTTATCACATGGGGTCAGAAAAGACCCCAGGTATAGAGTACGCTATACTAATTTTTTATAATGAATTTATTGCTTGGTCTCGCTCTTGGTGTATTTTATGACAACAATGGGACAAATACAGATCAAATATTGATATTTCTTGAACTGGGATGCACTGTTGTGAGATATTTGAAAATTTGTAGTTAACTGTTTTCAGTTTGCAGTAGATTTCTGATGAAGTAATAATAATTTATAATATTGATTTTCAGAAGGGTTATAGACTTAATCATGCTCTAAAAGACGCAGACTACAGTGATAGTGAATGTGACAATGATTTCATATTCGAAAGCGACGGCGGTGTTGCGGAAGTAGATGTGACAGGAAGATATTCAAGTTGAAGACGAAATAGATATTGATTCTATTGATGCAGATGATAACGTCAATGTATTAGTGACACATTTACTTACATCAAGAAATGGACAACTGAACTATGCTACTCAGCCATCACCACAGCGTAAGCAACCTTCTAGAAATATAGTGGGCCAAACAGCTAACATTCCTCAGCATGTTAGGTTATAGCCTACTTGCAAATTAGATCGGATTGTTTCTCTCTCTTTATAACTGATCACATGTTGAATAGAATATCAATGCATACTAACAATCGTGATGAAGATGTGAAAGATAAATACATTTCCCTTCAACACTGGAGTAAGCCGGATTCAACAAAACTACAGGCTTTCTTCAGTCTTCTCATAACAGCAGGGGTGCACACAGCAAGGGGGGAAACTACTTGATGAATTTTGGTCCAAAGAATAAGGTTTGCCTATTTTCCGAGTTACAATGAGTTATTCGCGATTTTCAAGTATTTTGATGTGTCTCCGTTTCGAAGACAAACTGACAAGGAAAGAAAGGAAAGCTGCATGAGGGTCAAAAGCAGAAGTCATACGTGCAGTTTCTGAAATGTTTGTTGATGGGTGTATGTCGTCTTATATTCCTGAACCGTACACTACAGTAGATGAACACCTGTATATATTCAGAGACGATGTCCAATCAAAGTTTACATTTCTTCCAAGCCAGAGAAACATGGGATAAAGGTATGGGCTGCCGTGGATCGTGAGACAAACTTTTTGATAAATGCACAAATTTATACAGGAAAGTCTGCAGAGGAAAGAGAGCTAAATCAAGGAAAAGGTATTGTAAATGATATTGTGGATTATGTGAGAGGAAGTGGAAGGAATGTTACTATTGACAATTTTTTCACAAGTTTTGAATTAGGACAAGAACTGCTACAGAAGAACCTAACACTAGTGGGAACACTTCGAGCCAATCGAAAAGAGATCCCTAAAGATGTAAAGTAAAGTAAAGCAAAGTAAATCCATGACGCTTCAGCCCATGAAGGCCCAAGTTCGACCAGCGGACTGCTGGCCTCAGGTCCACATGCCGAAGCACAGGTGGACGATCATCCAACCAGAATGGACGTATCGTGTGGTTAGCACAATGATCCCCCCAGCCGTTACAGCTGGTTTGCGAAACCGGATTTTCGCTACCTATCGTAGATCCCCAAGTGCATCACAATGCTGGGTGGGCACCGGTTCCATTCACTGGCCGAAATTTCATGAGAAAATTTCTTCCTCCATGGGGAATGGAACCAGCGCGCATTCCGTAACGCGAGTCCTAGGCAGGATGCCTTAGACAATGATGCCACGGCGCGGAACATGTTACAAATGTATGAATACAAAAACACCCTGTATAATGACATTCTAATATAAGATAATTTATAGTATACAAAAACACCCTGTATAATGACATTCTAATATGAGATAATTTATAGTATACAAAAACACCCTGTATAATGACATTCTAATATGAGATCATTTATAGTGTAGTAATTATTAGTCATTGTATTTTATTATTATTAGACTTATGGCATTCTAAAGTGTTATTAACAACAACAAAACAACAGTGCAATGCGTTTGCGAGAATTATGTGCTGTTAAATTTTCATTAACACTTTTTAACAGTAATAAAACAACTTTACTAAAAATGTACTCCCATAAAATCTTGAATAAATACCAAAATACATAAATTCTCCAAAATTATCCTTACAACTTCTTATTTTCAAGTTAGTTGAAAGAAATCTATCCGGGGTCAAAAAAGACCCCAGGTATAGAGTACGTTTTTTCAAAGCAGATATAGACCGAGGGTTAATATAGTCTACCCAGACCATATTGCCACGCTACGCCACTGATGAATAAACACTATTTAAAGGTAATAGTGTTATTTCTTTTGTTAACTCCCTTTCCCGTGTTTTAACCGTAATATTATACTTTTTTTTAGTAACTTCTACTTCAATTTCCTTACAAAAATTTGTAAAAGTGCCTCTTATTTTCATGAGACATTTATGGCAGGCTTGTTGTAAGATGATGTGAACAGTTAAATATCATAGAGGCCTTTAAAACTCGGAAACCAAGCATTTCTGGTGCTATGTTGATACAAATTATTGTTGTTTACACGAGGAACTCATTCTTAAAGTTATGCCACAGTGTAGAGAACATAATATCAGTATAGAAAATGTGGTTATGCCGTGTATTTTTTTAAACACATTCTGTATTTAAAAAGTCCAATAATAATGTGTCGTTCTTGCAAAAATGAAATTCAGTTCATTAACAATGAGAAACATGAACAGTATTCGTAAGATTTCCAAATAAAACTAAACACAACAATGAGTCAGCCTACATTGCATGAGTTATGTAGGTATATATCGCATTTGATTAAGTACGATTTATTATGTTCCAATTATATGAATGAAATGTTAAGAGAAAGGTTGAGAAATAATCAATATTACAAAACGAAACTGAGAAGAAATCAACTTTTTTGTTATAGTTTATCACATTTTGGCATGTTTCTATACAGTTAAGGCACAATTGGTAACACTGATTTTAATGTCATTTTTTGTACATTTTGAATCTGTGAACAACGCTTTACGTTGCCATTCCTCTATTAAATGAAAGTATGGACCTACCCATCGTTTCGTCAGTGTACATTTCCGATTAGCTAGTGTGAAAAAGAAAAAAAAAAAAAAAAGAAAAGAAAAAAAAAAAGGGGGAAATTATTATTTAAACAACAGTTACAGGCATCTCGATTTGAATAAGAGCAACAGTAACTCATCATGATGAAATATAACTCTACCACACCCAACAGATATTATCTAAAAGGTGAAATAGTATGTTTTGAAGAAGACCAAACGCACGAATTTAAAGGTCATCGCAATATTAGTATTGACGAAATTCCTCCATGGTGTATTTACACTCCCGACAATAACAGGACCCGCAATGCAATATCAAGGTAAATTAAATTATTAGTAGGCCTAAATTGTTCTAATCAATTCATTGTAGGGTCTATTGTAGGATTATAAAATATGACAATACCGGTACACGGGTACAGTATTCGTAGAAACCTGGCAAGGTTTTATTACAGGAACTTATGTGTGAAAAAACTGTCATAAATGCGGTACCCGTACTATTTTTGTACACAGTATGCTTTGCAACTGAGTCATTTGTCACAAAATGCAGGTCGTAACTCTGTCCATCTGGGGCTCAAAGACGACAGTGACCCAGTTATACCAGCCACCTTGCTCAGGTGTAAAACGATTACCTGCAAAAAAAATAAAATAAAAAAATAAAGTCACTGGCAGCTACGTAGACTATATCCTAATTCTGTGATGCCTGTTGCAAAACTTCCCAGTGGAAACTTTTCAAAAAATTCTTTTGTTGTGTCATGTGGGAGTGTTTAGTATTGTAATGCAGTGGCCGAGTGGTCATCATTCTTGGTGAACAATAAATTGAAAAGAATTTAAGAATTGGGAAGTTTCCTAGTACCCGGTACTTGTTACATAAGCTGTTAAGTCAGCCATGGTTGTATAATCATAAAAGATGTGTATTTTCCCTGGACCAAAAATATATTACAAACTGACTATAATCACATCTAGTAACAAACTATTAAAATTATTTTCAGAAAAGAACCACTGTGTAAACATAAAAACGACCTATGTAAAGAGTACCGGGTACTAGGAAACTACCAAGAATTGTTACAAACAATGAAATGCAATATAACGAAAGCAGGATTTATTTTGTTTCCTTGGAAAATTTCTGATATCGAACTTTGAAGCCCGAAATATGTAAGACACAAAAGCACCGACTTCTATGAAATATCAGTTAAGAGTTTTCTCAGGGTTTTCCCATTTCTCCACATTAGGCATCCACATAATTCCGTCATCATCCATAGCATTCCCTGAACACCAGCTGACATTAGAAGGGGCTGGCCTAGGGACGAGTGGGGTTGCCTGCTTCAAACTACTGTAATTATGCAGTTGGTATGGGTTGGGAATGCACCTAGCTTGAGGGTTAGCACAATAGATATCTTCTACATCTCAGTGCTGGGTCGTAGTGCATCCTCCCGAATATTCATCATAGAGAAAGATCACAGCATCAATCAGAAAAGCATTAGGCCTACTTTTCTCTTAATTATTTGTAATAGGTACTTTCTTTTGTCATTAAACAATATCGGCTTTTAAAAGATCAACCTTAGCTTACTCTCGAAAGTGCACCAGTACACCAGTATGACACCTAAAGAGTTCTAGAACTCCAAAACACAGAGATCTGAATTAGATACATCGGAGGAAAACACTTCAAACTCCTTCCATAATGGTAATGGTGGAGCAGTAGCAGTAGTATCAGGTGAGTATTCTTCTCACAGGTGCCACATGCCTAAATTTTTCTACAATTATTGGAAAGTGTCGTGGAATAGCTAATTATTACATTTTTAATGAAACAGTAACAGTGAAATCTTCACTGTATGGGAAAATAGATCATAATGACTCTGTATCCTGCTCGTAGTGTAATATCCCAACACATTCCAAAGTGCATGGAGTGCATTTCCTGCTCGTCACTTGTCCCTATACAGACCTATGTATAGTCCATTTCATTCTATCTGCCAATATTTCTTCACTCCATACTTTTAAGCAGTCATATTCTTTTACATTTCCAAATTTTTCTTTTTTGTTAAGTTTATTTATACATGATTTAACATCTGTAGTCATATTGCACGTTTAGGATCTGTGAGTATACCAGTAGACTGTTTTCGCTATTGTTGAGTTCCTGTTTCTATATTGTGAGTTGTAGATGGCTTGTGTTCATGTAACTGATTATAGATTTTGATTAATGTTCATGATATTGGTGACTGAGCCTGTGATGAATCATGGCATGTAAATTTTCAATTTGGCATTTGCCTTTGTGACTGAGGGAAACCATGAAAAACCCCCATCAGATTGATCGACTATTGGCTTTGAACCCGGGAACTCCTGAATGCAGGTCTCAAACACTACTGTCTGACCCAACTCACTCGATATTTCCAAATTGTTTAACAGAATGAATCATAAATATTCATCACACATGTGGAAGTTGCATTAAACACCAGCTTCTGAACAGGTGTAACTACAACATGAAAATGTTTCACCACATAAAATTTGTTAGGACATTTTAATGTCGAATAAAGACATAACCTAAACTTACTTACAAATGGCTTTTAAGAAACCCGGAGGTTCATTGCTGCTCTCACATAACCCCGCCATTGGTCCCTATCCTGAGCAAGATTAATCCAGTCTCTACCATCATATCCCACCTTCCTCAAATCCATTTATCACACATCTTCCCATCTACATCTTGGCCTCCCCAAAGGTCTTTTTCCCTCCGGCCTTCCAACTAACATCCTATATGAATTTCTGGATTCGTCCATACATGCTACATGTTCTGCCCTCTCAAATATCTGGATTTAATATTCCTAATTATGTCAGGTGAGGAATACAATGTGTGCAGTTCTACATTATGCAACTTTCTCCATTCTCCTGTAACTTCATACCTCTTAGCCCCAAATATTTTTCTAAGCACCTTATTCTTGAACATCCTTAACCTTTGTTCCTCTCTGAAAGTGAGAGTCCAAGTTTCACAACCATACAGAACAACCGATAATATAGGTCTAATTGTTTTATAAATTCTAACTTTCAGTTTTTTTTTATAGCAGACTGGATGACGAAAGCTTCTCAACCGAATAATAAGCATTTCCCATATTTATTCTATGTTTAATTTCTTCCCAAGTATCATTTATGTTTGTTACTTTGCTCCAAGATATTTGAACTTTCCCACTTTTTCAAAGGATAAATTTCCAATTTTTATATTTCCACTTCGTACTATGTTCTGGTCACGAGACATAATAATATACTTTGTCTTTTAGGGATTTACTGTACTTCCAAACCTATCTCTTGCTTCAAGTAAAATTTCCGTGTTTTTCCTAATAGTTTTGTGGATTTTCTTGTAACATATTCACGTCATCCTCATAGACAAGCAGCTGATGTAATCCATTCAATTCTAAACCCTGTTTGTCATCCTGGCCTTTCCTAATGGCATATTCTAGAGCAAAGTTAAAAAGTAAAGGTGATAGTGCATCGCCTTGCTTTAGCCCACAGTGAACTGGAAAAGAATCAAATAGAAACTGGCCTATACGGACTCTACTGTACGTTTCACTGAGACACGTTTTAATAATTAAACTAGTTTATTGGGAATACCAAATTCAATAAGAATATTATATAAAACTTCTCTCTTAACTGAGTCGTATGCCTTTTTGAAATCCATGAATAACTGATGAACTGTACCCTTATACTCCCATTTTTTTCTCCAGTATCTGTCGAATACAAAAGATCTTATCAATAGTCGATCTATTACGCCTAAAACCACACTGATGATCCCCAATAATTTCATCTACATATTGAGTTAACCTTCTCAAAAGAATATTTGACAAAATTTTTTACGTCGTCAACAAAAGTGATATTTCTCTAGAGTTATTACAGTTAATCTTTTCCCCCCGCCTAAAGATAGGTACAATTATGGACTCCTTCCATTGTTATGGTACAATTTCCATTTCCCAAATAGCAAGTACAAGCTTATAAATTTCGCTAGATAATGCGCTTCCACAGTCTTCTGCTGGAATTTGATCGTTACCTGGAGACTTGTACTTTTTCAGATTTTCTATTGCAATTTTGACTTTAGAAAATGTGGTTTTGGGTATAAATGGTTCAGCAGTTTGTATTTGAATTTCGTCCCGATCATTTCTATTTGGCCTATGTACAGTAGTGGCAAAAAAAAAACCGGACCGACCTTTGTAGCTGATACAAAAGAATCCTGTGCTGTGTATTGTGTCAAACTGTGGTAATTTCAATATGGATAGTGAAGCCAGAGGTATGTACTGCTATTTAATGTAAAAATAAGCAGTTATCTTTGCCGAATACAGGTATAAAGGAAATATTGATACCAGATGAAAATAAAACTCTCAAAGTTTTTTCGTCTGTGAGTCTGAGGCACTGAAAGAAACAAAATACGGTAAGAATCAAACAAATGCAATAAATTTCATTGTTACAATTAATTATACAAGATGGATGTGTTTTGTGACTAGCAACATTTGAATCTGTGACTCTGAAATCAGCTACAAGGGTCGGTCCAGTTTTTTTGCTTACTACTGTACATTTAGTAGTTGCCCAAAATAGTTTTTCCATCTGTTCAGGAATGAATGAGTGTACAAAGACATATCCTATACAATGCAAAGTAGTACGTTTTATTACAAATCATATTATGGAATCATACTAATACACACTTCTGGAAATGAACATACACAAGTTATTGTATATTCAAGGATTTAGAGTCGGAGGTATTTTGTACTGACTTTACAGTATTGCTGTTCATAATCAAGTTATAAACAATGAATCTCTGTTTTTAGGAATCTGTGCGGCTTCCTCAATTCAGGATGGGGTGGCACAGTGTATGTTGGCATTCTAGACGGAGGCAGAGTAGAAGGTGTGAGACTTACACAGTACCAGCAGGACCACTTGTTGCTCAGCCTTCAGGACACACTTAACTCCTTCAGTCCGCCTGTCCCATATTTCATGTACAAAGCGGAATTTATTCCTGTCATTGAGCCACTAGATCCGTATCCGCTTCAATTGTAAGTTAATCAGCAAGTTAGCAACTTAAGTTTGAAACTAAGAAACAAATTCAAATTTATTCACAATTTACATTTGAATAGATACTCGAAATGAGCATATGCTCGTGCTCGGGTACAGTCCAGTAGTAAGTCATAGTAATGGTCATAGTAAGTAGAGCTACAATTAAGGAAACATGTCACAGGGTGTTGTTCTCAATTACCGGTATCAATATTTACCTCTGCATTCCAGTATCATGGGTTCAATTCCATATGGAGAAAATGAATCTTTAGTTGGGAAAATCTTAAATGTGGCGTCAGTAGGCTGTGAAAAAATAGTTGACCTTATGTATCCATGTAAAATATTCCTTTGGTTATGAATAATAATGAATAAAGATGAAATTCTATGTTCTCAACTTTCGTTAACATATGTCACTGTGATAACAACTGTGGAGATCTCCAGTAGATAAAAGAGGATATAATTTATTATGTAGATTCAAAGTATAACTGGCCTACAGCTTGGTTGCTGAGTGCAGAAACTCAATAGTGTCAACTCTTTTCCACCATATGTTCACTCTGACATGGGTTTAACAGTTTTACATAGAGTTACAGAACTCCTGCTCTTTGGTGAAGTTGGTGAGATTTAGACTATAATATAATTTATTGTTTAATTCAATTTCTTTTTTAATTCCCTTGTAATTCTGAGGGTTAGTACAAGAACCCTGTAATTAGCATTACCATACTCTGTTTGTTAGAAAACTGGCTTCTAAGGCGATAATTTGTTATGTCTTCTATCTAAAATCAAAACTATAAACTTGTTAGTTGTACTTCAACTACATCATGTTAGCTGTATGAAGAACACAATTTAATGAGAAGTGAGTTAATTAAACTGATTTCAATTTAAAGTGGTTGAGATAAAGAATAATAAGTGATTCACTTGTAGGCTCTACTCTTGCACTCCCATATATGCATCCATTCCAAATATGAATTATTAAATTACCCAAATGGGATTTATGATAAATAAAGCGATGAGAGAATGTTGAGAAAACAGAATGGTAGCGCACCTTTCAAAATCTTTAACTATTTTATAAATTTGAATTTCACAGCCCTCCTGTGCCTGAAGACATTCGAGAGCAGCCCCATTATCTACGGTCATATTTGTTTTGTTGGTGCGACTATGATGCCCTGGGAAGTTTTCAAAATGTAAGTATTTTATACATATATTACATATGCTGGAATCTGTAGAAAGTTTTTTCTGATCTAATTTTCGTACAATACCTTACCCTACAAAGAAGTGAATGTATTAGCTGTTGTATAAATGCTTACAGTGGATGAATATTGGTTGTGACATATTTGACCTTTATTGAAAGCATTATGGTGGAAAAAAGACGATTTTTTTAATTAAAATCAAAATCAGTGATTTTTTTTATTTAAATCAGATTTTTTATTTCAATACAATTTTTTTACTTAAATACTTTTAATTTATTTTTTCAATTCGATTTATTGAAGTAAAAAAGGTATTGTTAATAACAAATTACAACAAAGACTAAACAGGCGTTAGATTTTTTCCAGTTTTAAGTTAAAAGAAAACATACTTTAAAGAAATGAAACCCAAAGTTCCACAACTGAATGCTCAACCTAAAATACACAAGCCTAATATACCAATCAGACCCCTAATTAATTACATGTTGGCACCAGCATACAAGTTACCGGTAGCTATATACATGGAAAACATTATCAGAAACAACATACAATTCACCAGTCACACTGCAGTCAAGAACACAGACCTAGTCAACCACATCATGGACTAAGAAATACCTTACAATTCAACACTATAGATTCTATGAGATTCCTCACTAATATTAACAGCATCAAAATGATAATAGAAGAAAAAGCACTGACTCAATATGAAAAACTTATTAGATTACCAGGAAACAATTGGCATTCATACAGTCCTCTCTGTAGATTGAAAACTCAAAAAAGTTTCATATCCATTGTTCAAGAATTAAAACAGAAAATCAATATCCCGAATTTAAAAGAAAACCTACAAATTAAACCAAACCCTTTAACTCTATTAAATATGGAATATAATCTAAATTTAACAGAAGAAATACTGAAATCAGAAGTAAACACTGAAATACTAAAACAATTGTCTTTAGAGACAATTAATATTAGATACCCTCCACAAAACTGGCTTCATTTATACACTGACGGATCCTTGATCTCCAGAGAACAAGGTGCCGGTGCAGGTGTTACGTGCTGTCTCTTCTCACTTTATAGATCTCTTGGGTATGGAACAACAAGTTTTGATGGAGAAATCATTGCAATAAGTGAAAGTCTCAGGAATCTTCTATGCCACATCAGTAAATTTAAAAATGCAGTTATATTGTCAGACTCCAAAGCAGCTATTCTATCAATAGTCTCTAAACACACACCTTCATCTCAAACAGCAGAAATAACTAAAATGCTCTCTCAATTAATATCACTCAATAAAAGAATTGTATTCCACTGGATACCATCCCATTGTGGAATCCTGGGAAACGAGAATGTGGATGCTTTAACAAAGAAGGGCAGCACTGCTACTTACAGACCTGTTACTAAATCTACGTATTACTCTGTGAAAAGATTTATTAAATCTACATACTTAGACTTCAACAAACAAAATTTGATAACACAATCCCATGGGAAAAAATGGAACTCTCTGCATCAAAATCCACAGTTAATTCCCGATTTACCACGAAAATCGTCTGTAGCTGCATTTAGATTGGCAACAGGCCATGATTGTTTGGCCAAACACCTGCGTAGAATTGGAATATATCAGTCCCCTAACTGTCCATTGTGCAACTCAAACCAAGAAATGGATTCGGAACACCTCAAAATCTGTGCTTCAGTGGCTGGTCATGATAATATCTTTGAAAAATATTGGAGTGCAAGAGGTCAAATGACTTTATTGTCAAACGCCTGGCATTAGAAAACAACAACAACAACAATTCAACACTAGCATCGTTTAACATCACCAATCTATACACTCACTAACATACCCATACGTGATACAATAAAAGTACTAAAACATATGTTAAAAAATAACAACACACCACAAGCACAAATAGATGAAAACTCAGCAAATCATTTTCAAATAGTTTCTCCATCTTGTGTTTAATGGTGTCTGCTTATTCAAATGCTTGTATAGAAACACAAGTTTTGATGCTTTGTCTGTACCACGCCTGTTTTGTAACTTAGAATGCACCAGGATGTAAAAATCATGATTTTTATAAAACAAATTATTTAAATCAGATTTATTTTAAATTATTTTCAGATTGGCGTATGCTTCAGTGTTTATAATGTATCTAGGATGAACAATGAAAAATCAATCTACATGTTGTGTTTTAACAATAATTTGAATTGGGATATGATACATTACAACATATTTTTGAATCAGTTCTTCTGTCTTATAGCTGAATGCAACAGAATGTTTGTAGCATAACAGAATTTTGCAACTTGTTTATCTAAGTCCGCTTTCTGTTTTCCATTTGTTCAGATGACAAAGGGACTAAGCTAATTTCGCTTAATTTTCAGAGATGGTCTTTCAGTGGATAGGTGATCCTAACTAATGATCTCTTTTGTTTTGATACTGAAGATGCAGCTATTGGACCTGTCTAAATTTTGGTCTTCATTGTCAGATATTGGAGCAAGCTTCAACATTGAATGTTTCTTTTTCCTTTACATCTCTTCTTGTTTCCTTAATTGAGGGGTTGGGTGCAAGAAAGGCACTTCTTTCAAATGCAAGTTTTGAGAAAATTGATGTTGAAAATTCAAACCATAATAATGTGATATATGCATGCCTTTACATTATCGGTTCTCCTGACCTCTATGATCACAGTATTGAACTACAACTTGGTGATCATATGCATAACAAATCAGAGAACACAATAAAACGTTTTACTCAAAAAGGGCACATCCTCTAAAATGGCCTTGTTGCACCCAGCCCCTCAATTTATATTCTCTCCTATTTCAGTACAATTAACACTTTCCAGACAGCATTCAACATCGAAGAACTCACCAGTAATTTTCAGTTTGTTTTTATATAATCTGGCAAAGTGCCGATTTTTCCTCACAGCCATCAAAAAGGCTACCAATACCTTTCTTCTACACCTCACTTCATATTCGAAAGTGTTTTCAGTACTAATGCTTGAATCTTTTAGTAATTTTATATTGCTCACAATCTTTTCTTTTGACATTGTGTTCCCAAATTTCACCAATAAGGCCTGTTTTTGCCTCTCTCTAACCTATACACTCCCTTCACTTGTCCATTCCCAACACACATTCATTATCACTTCATACATTTCTCATAACTGTTCATTTTCTTGTTCTTCAATACCAAAACAAAAAGATTAAGTTTTTCTTTCTTTTTTCTTCTTCAAAATATTTAACTTCACTTTTCAGCATTCTATTTTTCTTTTGTAGCGATTCTACTTTTTTATTTACATCGTCGATGGTTGCCCTTAAGCTTTCAAGAGCCATTATGTTCACTTCTTTCACTTCACTTTCTTCCCTCTTCCGTTCAATTTACGTTCACTACTTCACTTTGCTACGCTGGGAGGATCTTGGCCAACGCATGTCTAATTTATCACGCTGCTCATTTCTGTCTGTTTTAAAAAAAGAGAGAATGATTCATTGTTAGAGACTTTTTCCTACTATTTCAAATCTGTTTGCCAAAATTTTCCATGGCCCAGGGTTTCTAAATTATCACATGAGTAATTTCAAGTCTCAGTAATTGAATTTTGAGTCAAACCTAACTGGTGTAGTTTAGGAAGCTGTAATCCGTGAGACATTGGTCTAACTGCTGATAGCTGATATGGGTGCATAATAGTATGTTCATAGTTAGACTTTTAAATTAATCCAGATATATTAGCCAAGCGAAAGTAAGTCTGCTTAATGATACTTAACAAGGGATGTTTGAACTAACTCAAAAAGGTACAACCTTCAAACTTCGTTAACTGCTACAGCTCCCAGCTTTAATAGGAGTCTATCATGATATTATTTCATATTATCGTAGGTCATTAACGTTTATCGATCTGATAAACCTGACGAATATTTGTAAATACTTGGTAATTAGTTTCTCATGGGTCATAGACCAATCTCTGCCAATGTTTCTTATTCTTTTAATTATTTCATTCCTTTCTTTATATACTTTTTTACACTGGAAAATAACGTGATTTGTACGTTGTTCTTCTTTTCCACATGGAGATATTGGGGTCTTTCTTCTTACCCGAAATCTGTAAAGATATGCCCTTAATTTTCCATGGCCAGTTACCATTGCTGTTAACTCTGGGAAAAAGGAAATATTGTCGTAATCTATTCTTCACTGACGAGAAGTAAGCCTTACTTATTGCTCCATTCCTTGTGTCTGTCCGTTGTTGTTGGCACTTATAGATTTTTTCTTTTTCCTGCGTTAAAATCTCTTTTGGTACTCTGTTGTATATAATTTCCTGGTCTTCTGCTGCTGCTTGCTTTGCAAGTCTGACAGTTCATTCCTCTCTATCCCTGAGTGTCCTTTAATCCAGATGAAGTGTAATTTCCAGTTTAAACGTGTCAAAGTAATGTAAGTTTTAATGAGTTCTAATACTCGATTTCTTTTGAAGTTGTTTTTCAATAAATATAAAGTTATTTTGCTGACTATGTATAATGCTACATGTGTGTGTATGTGTGCGTGCGCGTGTGTGCCTGCCAGGTAGCTCAGTTGGTAAAGCAACTGGAATGGACAGTCAGAAAACTTTTTCAGAATATCAGAATGGTCACAGGATTCACTCAGCCTAAAGTCATCCCCTCATAGGTCATGTAGACCCACAGGGTGGAAAGATGTTAAGGCAATGTACAATCAGCATTAATGGTAGTAGAGATGTCTGTCCTATGTGCCCACTGCCTTTATCTCTAAGAAATATCCCTGGTACTCGTTAAGAAGCTGAGTAAACCCCAGGACCATAATATGGATGGGAGGATTATGTCGATGGAGAAAAATCCCAGACTCTATCTGACCTAACCAACAACCTTCTGCCTTGCAGTATTACACCTTACCCTCGCTACTACTATTGCTACAACATATAAAGATAGTTACTATAGTCAGTAAGATGATAAAACACAAAAACAATTTTCTGTTTTTTGACAGGGTCTCATTCCAATGTCTTATGTCGTGGAGATCACTATTCCTCCAGTAAACACCAATGATACAAGAGTTCGTGAACTCATGCCCAATGTTAAGATGCCAACTTTGCCTGTTTTTCAGTGTGAAGATATGCAGATTTACTTCAGAAAGCATTCCACAATTGTCAAGGTAATTATATGTCAAAAAAATCTACGAGACCGGCAAAGATTGAACTTGCTGGATCATAGTATTTTTCTTTTGGATGTGACTGGTACTATATACCTTTTGTTTCATAGTTATTGCAGTTACAATTTTTTTTTATCAAGATTCAAATTTTTACCTCACTATATTTAATGAGAATGGAAGCCCCTATCTTGCAGTAAAAATTAGCTCATATATTTTCTGATGTGTCCCACGCTGTGGCGTCGTGGTCTGAGGCATCCTGCCTAGGACTCGTGTTACAGAATGCGCACTGGTTCGAGTCCTCATGGGGGAAGAAATTTTCTCATGAAATTTCGGCCAGTGTATGGGACTGGTGCCCACCCAGCATCGTGATGCACTTGGGGAGCTACGATAGGTAGCGAAATCCGGTTGCGAAAGCCAGCTATAACGGCTGGAAGGATCATCATGCTAACCACACGATACCTCCAATGTGGTTGGATGATCGTCCACCTCTGCTTCGGCATGTGGGTGTGAGGCCAGCACCCGGCTGGTCGGTCTAGGCCCTTCACAGGCTGTAGCGCCACGGATTATTATTATTATTACTATTATTATTATTATTATTATTATTATTATTATTATTATTATTATTACTATTATTTTCTAATGTGTTTCAGTACTCAATGCATGATGTGGAGGAGCAAGCTAAAGAAGAATTGTTGCTTTATAAAATGCCACAACTGATGAAGGCCTGGAAGAAATGGAGAACATATAGTAGGTTGTTACAACTCGTCAAAGAAGCTACTGCTCGACAAGAAGAGAATTCATCTACTGAAAAGAAAATGTGATTGTTTTGATATATAGGCCTACTGTGAAATCTGGGAATGTAACAATGTAGTATGAAGGCAGAAGATTCTGTAGAAACCCTAAATTCAAATACTTAATAGTGACCATGTAAAAATATGAAACAAAACTGATACACATTATAATATAAAGACTATTGAATATTGAAGAAAACTTGCTAAAATCAATAGTACTAATTTTTGGAAATTCAATACTTTTCTGAATTACTTATTATAGCCTATATATGTAGAGAAAAGATATAGTGAAAGTGTTGTAGTCAGTTGTAGTCAGTTCTAGCAGCAGCTAGAACTTTTACAAATAGCTTAATCTCAAAATAAAGCACCCCAAAAACTATTGATGCTCTTCCAGAAATTTCATTACTCATTAAATGGGTTCCTAAAGTAAAAATTATGGACAGAAGTGAAATATCCATGTCCATGGTTAGCCCTCGTGTTAGAATGCGAAAGTAGGCAATATAAATTCTTTGAACTGAATTGAATTTCGGGAGAGGGGCACTATGATCCAGAACTGCGATCTTGAAGATTTATTGTACTTACCCTCGAGCTAGGTCATTTCCAACCCACAATGACTACACTGCATATCCAGGTCTCGAGTAGGCAATCCCACTTATCCCTAGACCAGTCCATCCCCCGCTTGTGCATCATCAGCCAGCATTCAGGGTATGGAATGGAGATCAGACGAAATGATGTTGATGTCTAATGTGGGGAAACAGAAGAACCTCAACAAAAACCCCAACTGCGACCTTGTGTCACTATGATTTTTAAAATGCAAAATCGCAGGCCAGACCAGGACTCGAACCAGGACTGCCTGCATCATAGGCCGAAGGTCTGACCAGCCACTGCAGTGGTTATTACCAATACTTACAACATACTTGTGTTACCATAACTTTAATCTTATATGTGTTGAGAGAATGGACACACAATTTTTTAGAAGGTGAAAGTGATACTGCATTACATTGCACTATAGTTGTTATTATTATTATAAAACATTGACTGGCAAAAAAAAAACCGATCACTTGAAAAAAAAAATACTAAAAGTCAAGTTTAAATGTAAATTATGAAGTAATCCCAGAAATAACATAATTGTAATCGTACTCAATTTAAAGATTACACTTTTATGAACTTGTGACACATAAATTCACACCTTTCACACCAATTTTGAGTCAATGACCGTCATATGTTCATAAATCTACACTTTTGTTTAAATTTTGTAAAATTTTTTACTTAACTTGCAGCTGAATATTTGTCCACTAAACTTCACTGAAAATGATGTTGATGCACAAAACTTAAATTCACACTGACAACAACTGAAACACTCACTCAGTATCTGGTGTGTCCCCGCTGGCCCTAATTACAGCCGCCATTCTCTCAGGCATGGTTTCGATTAAGGTTATGGTGTCTCTCTCTGGTCGATATTGTCCCATTCCTCTTGGAGTGCCGGCCGCAGATCACCGAAGGTCTCTGGAACAGGATTATGATCTCGGATACGTATACCCGACCTATCCCAGAGATGTTCTGTAGGGTTTAGGTCGGGACTCCAAGCTGTCCAGTTGAGAACAATCTCCAATGCATCAAAATACTGTGATACGCAGCGTGCTGGATGTGGACGAGCATTGTCATGCATAAATATGAAATCATCTCCAATAAATGGAGCAAAGGGCACGATGTGATTGACGAGAACCTCGTTGAGACTACCACTCTCCAGATCATCTCCAAAGTCTCTCCGTACCATCTGGGGATTTCAGAGAGAAGCTGGACTCATCAGAGAACAACACACTACTCCACTGCTGCACAGTTCATTGGGCATGATGACGAGCGAACTGAAGATAGTCGGCTCGGTGCTGTCTGGTCAGATCAGGTCGTCGTGATTGAATATTTTGTTCTCCAAGGCGTCATCAAACAGTCCTCTTGCTCACATTAACACCCTGCATATGTTGTAGTCGATTCCGAGCTTCAACTGCTGTGGTACGGCGGTTTCTTAGAACCTGGCTGACGAGAAATCAGTCATCTCGGGCTGAAGTCTTCCTTTTTCTGCCAGATCCAGGTCTTCTGGAGTAACTCTGTGTTTCCCGAAACTGTTTCACAGCCTCTTGAACCATGGTGTATGGTGAGCCTATGGTAGCAGCGGCGTAATGGAGGCTGCGTCCGATATCAATGAGAGCAACAGCTCTGGCAATGTCGGGGTGACAGAGGCATTGTCTGAACTAAACTTACTGACGAAATGGCAAATAAACCATTTTCAACAGTTATTCATTTTCAAAAAGGAAAGGAAGCAATAAAGCAATAAAACCTCTTCAATTGTTTATGATGACCTACCCCACATATTCAGCACAGAAACACACTCCTTTGTTGTTAGGCGATAAACTGAAGATTAATTGGTGTGAAAGGTGTGAATTTACATGTCAGAAGTTCATAAAATGTAATCTTTAAATTTAGTACGATAACAGTTATGTTATTTCTGAGATTACTTCATAATTTACAATTTAAACTTTACTTTTAGTAAACCGAAGATTAATTGGTGTGAAAGGCGTGAATTTACATGTCAAAAGTTCATAAAATGTAATCTTTAAATTTAGTACGATAACAGTTATGTTATTTCTGAGATTACTTCATAATTTACAATTTAAACTTTACTTTTAGTATTTTTTTCAAGTGATCGGTTTTTTTTGCCGGTCAGTGTATGTATTTATATTTAATTTTAGACTTTTTAAAAATATTTCTACTCCCACTTGAAAGTATTTTTTACTACATAATTTAATTTTAACCAGAAAGGAAAAACCACAACGAATAAATGGAAGACTTGAATTAAGTACTTTTGATAATGGCGTAATTAACTTCCTACACAGCCACTTTAACAAACTCTTGGCTGGTCACTAATTAAACTCAGAATCATTTGAACACAATTCTGGACCCTCAGTAACAGATACTGCCACCATTTGAATGCGTAACAGCTTACATCATGCTACGCAATTAGCATGTTGATGTCATTTTGTTGAATTGTGTCCCATTCTTCCAGAAGAGCTGGCCTCATCTCAGCCAGGATGAAAAACCATTCGACAGACTTGATATCCAAGCATGTTCCACACACTCTTGATGGGATTCAGGTCAGGACTTCGAGCTGGCTCATTCAAAGTGATGATTGACATCTCCCCTAGGAACTGCGACACACATTGGTTAGTGTGAGATCAGACATACAAAACAAAGTTATTGCCAACATAAGGCCTTCCCAAAGGTTTTTTTCCCTCTGGCCTCCCGACTAACACTGTATATGGATTTCTGGATTCGTCCATATGTGCTACATTAAATTAAGTAGATTGATATTATTTACTTCATTTAATTTCTTTTAATAGCCAAACTCACTTTAGCATGGAATGGCTGAGCTTTTTCATGCATTCCTAGTTTTCTGCCCAAGGGTAGGTCTTTTACTGCAAACCCAGTATTCTCCAATCTGTCCTATTTTCTGTTCCTCTTGGTCTCTGCATACAATCCATGTATCTTAATGTTATCTATCATCAGTGACGTCACCAGGATCAGAGCAAGGGAGGTGCGGATGGGGTGTGAGCTGTAAAAATGTGGTACATAAAAAGTCCAAAATGTTCTTTCATGCACTTGCGCGCATACTATAATCTGTTTATTAATATTATTATTATTAGTATTATTATTATTATTATTATTATTATTATTATTATTATTATTATTATTATTATTATTGCTCATCACATCCATTATGATACACTATGGGACGTAGTTTTTTCACATCCAAGAAATTGTTTGTTTGTTTTTGTTCTTCAAAATAATTTATGCCTAGTATTTTGTTAATAAATTGCCCTTTGGGGTGCGGAAAGGGGTGCTCCGATTTTTTATTGGGTGCTTGTGCACCCTTTCGCACCCCCCCTAGCGATGTCCCTGTCTATCATCTAATATCATCTTATCTCAAATTTTTCTTCTATTCACCATTCCTTCAAGTACATTCTTCAAGCCAGTGACCCAGCCAATTCCTTTTTCTCTTCCTGATCAGTTTTAGCATTATTCTTTCTTCATCCACTCTGTCTAGCACAAATTTATTTCTTATTCTGTCTGTCCATTTCACATGCTCCATTCTTATCTATATTCACATTTCAAATGCTTCTTGCCATTTCTGTTCACTTTTTCGTAATGTCCATGTTTGTGCCCCATATAATGCCACACTCTACATAAAGCATTTCACTAATCTCTTGCTTAGTTCTTTTTCCAGAGGTCCGCAGAAGTTGCTCCTTTTTCTATTAAATATTGAAATAGTTGAGAAGTTATGTTAATTATCACAAGTAATTCAGATAGATCCTTTAAGACAGCGGTTCTCAACTTATGGTACACATACCACTGGTGGTATGTGAATCACTGTTGGGTGGTACTTAAAGTATAAAATAAAAATATAAATTATATAATGGAACACTCCATTAAATAAATTCAAATCGTAATTTATTTAATTAAGCACACCTAATTTAGCAATCAATTACTGGTACTGGACCATAGAAACGTTTATTATGACCTTGAGAGCAATACTTGACGATTTGCTATTATAAATTTGGTTAATGTTACAACTAATACCCTAAATTAAAAATAGTAGTATGTAATTGAAAAAAGTTAAGAACTGATGCTTTAAGCCTTAAAACTTTTGATTAAAATTTGAAGTAGACAATGACAGCAATTATCAATCAATCAAATTTTTTGAGGTATGAAGTTAATTCTACTATCATTTCTGTATAAAGAAAAAAATGAAGAAGAAAATTTCCAGAACTGGTTTCCAATAAACACCATTTTGTATTGTTTCTGGCTTAAGGACTTGAAATCATTCTACTGATCACTAAAAATATATATCTCTGAAAACCTAGAAATAGGTGTTTTGCATCTTCACGATATTTTTTATATACTTTGTGCAATAAGTAAAAAAATAAAAACAAAGGGAACTTATTTGGAATGACACATTTATGACGTGATAAACGTGTCTTTTCTCTAATCTTTCTACGCTGACAGGAGGACATCTTTCATGAACTTAGGACATGTCAATGTTATCAAGTTATTTGTATATTTATTAAACTACAGACAAGACATTATATAAAACAGCTTTGCTCACAATTTATATTAGAATTATCACAGTTGTATTTCTAAAGACAATTGCTTTCATTTTCAGTTACCATTTTATATTAAGTGCAGTAGCCATTTTCTCAACTGCATGATACTGGGTATGTAATAAAGATGAACACTTATCACTCTGAGATCCACCTAACCATGCCTTATACAGTTCTGAAACAACACTGTTTTTCTCAGGAACTTGTTTAGGTAAGGACTGATACAAGGATTCCAATTTCATAGTCAATTCTCGCGGGGATGTACCATCCTGTGGCCGCACTTGGGCTCCTCCATTCAGACAACCTACACAAAGCAAATAATAACATCATTTCATAGCATTCTTCTACACGTAACTCAGATAATTTCTACATAAACAGGTTGTTCAAAAATTTCATGCCCAAACTTCTAGCATGCGCGTGCACGCGCACACGCACACGCACACACATACACACAGAGTAAAATCTGCTTTGTATGTAATTACGCGCAGGTCCTGACAAAATTACATTTAATTGTAGGTTAATTCTGAATTGTACGTGATTCACTTTAATGGTAGAATTTTTTAAAAAATAAAGTTTGAATTTAAGTATTTTAGTTCACTAAGAAAGCTAGTCAATCTGTATCAAACAAGGTTGCCCATTATCGCCAGCACTACTTAACTTATATATTGATGCAGCCATAGATGAAAGGCAAAGAAATCTTACAATTGGACTAAAGATAAATCATCTGTTTATTAACACCATGTTGTTTGCTGACAATCACATTATTTTTGCAATGTCAGAAAGCAACCTATAGAGTGCTGTCTACAAACTACAAACATGTCTGATGAATTATAATCTAAAAATTTCTAATAGAAAAACTAAAACTAGGGCATTTTTGGGACCAGATCATTTAAGATGTAAAATCGTCATAGATAAAGAAATTATAGAACGGGTATCATCTTTCAAATACTTAAGGCTGTACTATTACATACTTAAAAGAACAAGACGTGGATATAAAAATAAATAGATTTCAAAGTATGTGTGGAACAATTATAAGAACAGGTGTCTCCTTAAAGAAATCAGGGAAATATTTATGTGCTTTCAGAAGTTCAGAGCCACAAATACTGAGGATCCAAAGTTTATGCCACTGCCTTTCAATTCAGTCCTACAGTTGGTAGAGTTGGTCATAAATATGTAAATGCAGTTTTTAATGTCAGAAAGCTGATTGAAAATACAATAATAAAAGACTTACCTGACGGACAAGCCATGATCTCAACATAATGGTAAATGCATTTCCCTCGTTTCATCTTCTGTACCAAGTTCTGAATATTTCGGAAACCATTTGCAATGGCAAACCGCAATAATACTTTGCCATCTCGTTCCAATGTCACTTCCCTGAAATCTGGATTCCTAAAAATATAACACATATACATAAAATATGAAATACTTCCCAATTCCTAAAAATGAAACATGTATATATAATGCAAGACTTTTCAATCTCGGCAAGTATTAATATTATTTTAATCGCTTCATAAAGAAAGGGCATCAGTCACATTTTTTTCGAAATTGAGTTAACATTGAATTTCCCATCTTGAATGTTCAACACATCATTTTATCAAGAAAAGAAACGAGTCCAACATTTCTTTCATCATGATATTGTGTTCGGAATGTGAGCATTTTGTAAAGGAAGGGGCATCAGTCCGGACAGTTTTTCTTCATTTCCCACAACTTAGCTAAACTGGACTGATGCCCTTTCTTTATGAAGAGATTCATTTGTCAAAATTAGTGTTTAGCATTGAGGCTGAATGCACTTAAGAAAAAGGAGAAAATGCAGATTTTCAGTTCAAGAGCACTGTCAGATATGAATACTGGCCAGATTTTCTCTTTCCAGGTACTCGAGTTTTCCCCGTCATCATTCCACCAATTCTCTTTTAACATCACATTATCACTACCCCAGAGTATGTCAGATTTTGTAACCCACAACTCAGCACCAGAGATCCATATCTGGTCACTTTAGCTGAAACCAGATCTATGACTGTAATTCAAAGTAAAATGCTATCAAGTTGATAACAGAAACTGAGTCATCACAGTAATGCAAAGAACTGTGATATTAGAAGATTGCAATAGTGACCCAATGTAAAATGTAATAGGCTGTTACGAATTAATCATTATAATATTCTGATGCCAATATGTAGGCTAAACATTTTCTATAGTGATAAGACAAATACATGCAAGCACACTGAAAATGAATAAAATAAATATTCGAAATAGAAAATAAATTCTTAAGTTATTTAAACATTATAAAAATGCATAAAAGTGCTACTCAGAATTCTACCCTCCTCCCCATCCAAGTGTTCTGAAATAAGTTTCTGTTTATTGTCTCAGAATTAGTTTGTAGACTGTGAATGACATTTCCAATGTTTGAAGAAGTAACAAAACAACATTTGAACATACTTTAATTTAGAGAGAGACATTCTGAATTCTTAACTTGTATTTCCAGCAATTATGGATTTGTAACCTAGTTTCTCGTGAAACACGACAATTTGTCACTCACAGTACATTACTCAAACATTTTTATAGGGACAAATTGTTATAATGTCAAAAGATAAGTAAAAGTATGAGCATAATTGTCACACAACAGTTCTAACTTGAAAGATTAGTACAATTCTCTTAAAACCCATTCTCACCAAATAAAATAATTGTAATTACAGTATAATTAAATAAAGAATAAATTCATTAAAATATACACCAATACATACACAAATCTACATGAAGATACGCATAATATATTCACAATCCAGAGTAAGAACGTAAATATACAAACACATGCACTATAAATCTTCACAGTTCAATTAATTATAACATAAAATGTATTCTCCACTTGTCTCATATGTTGATGCACGAAACAAAATATGCATACTTGCAAGCATATAAACCAGTAATATTTTTATTATTATTGCAGTAGAAATCCTTTTTAACGAATCTTTCAGGGAATACATTTTTTTTTCCTTAAATAGGGGTTTTCTTTAAAGGGAGTTTACATAAAATGAGAAGGAAATGCTTAAAATAACTAGCACTAACATGTGTACTATATACAAAACATTATAACCATTTAATTAGGCATACTATTATTATATCCTCTGATTGAGGTTCTGGCTAATCAGCGTTGTATGCAATGGAGGGGAAAAGAGCTGGCCACCTTACCCCATTATCTTTGACTTTTCTATAGGCGATATTCCATTTTCTCTAACAGCAATTTACAGATCTCCAAATAATTGCAAAATTGATTTCCTGGATAGCTTTGAACAATCTCTGTATGAACTAAAAGACGTTAAAAATCATATTATTTTAGGTGACATTAATATTCAAATTTTAGAACACAATTTAGATAACTCTGGCAACAGATATTTGAATATTATGCATGAATATGGTTTTTTGAAATACTTAAATGCTCCTACTCGATATAATGCATGCCTTGATCATATATTCTTCAAAACATCTATTAACTTAGATTTCAAATCTGGAGTATATAATAGTGCAATTACAGACCATTGTATGGTATTTGGACTAGTCACTATCACTACTAAATATATTATTAAGGATCCCATCATAAATTCACATAATAATTGCAAGCAACATATTAATTACAAAGACTTAGTCGCAAATATTAGCTCAGAGACCTGGGAAACTGTTTTTGATTGCCAAAACGCTGAAGTTAGTTTTCAAAATTTTTACAAAATACTCCGCGATATAATAACTAAATATACCTTTCATACTTGTAATAATGTACCCAGTAAATATAAAAAAATAAAACCCTGGATTATTTCGGGTATTGTTAAATCAATCCGCACAAGAGACAGACTAGCCAAAAAAGTAAAACGTGAACCTTTGAATGAAGATTTATCAAAAAAATATAAAAGGTACAGAAATATCTTAACTTGCATTATAAGAAATATGAAAGTTAGTTACTACTCAGAGAAATTTGTCAACAATAGGAATGACCCCAAAAGATTTTGGCAGACTATTAACGAAGCTACTAACGTTTCAACAAATAAAAGCTGCAGAATTATGGAAATAGTAAATAAAGATGGCTTAATTATTAAGAATCATTATGATATTGCAAACATATTTAATGCTCATTTTACAAACACAGGATACAATATAGCATCAAAAATTAACAAAAACCCGAGACTATCTTCTTCCTTTTCTTATCCATCATCATCATCATCATCATCATCATCATCATCATCATCATCATCATCATCATCATCATCATCATCATCACCACCACCACCACCACCACCACCACCATCATCACCACCACCATCATCAATGTTCATATTTCCCGTAAGTGATAAAGAAATTATAACTATTGCTAAAACTTTAAAAAATAATGTGGCTCCGGGTGTTGATGGTATCACTACTAGAACACTCAAAATGATTATTGAACCCTTATCGAAACCACTAACCCATGTCTTTAATTTGTGTTTATCACAAGGTGTATTTCCAACTGATCTTAAATGTGCTGTAGTAATACCTATATACAAATCTGGTGACAGAAACAATCTCAGTAACTACAGACCCATCTCACTCTTACCAAGTCTCTCTAAACTATTAGAAAAATGTATTAAAAGCAGGCTAATTAATTTCTTAGAAAAAACAGTCTATTAAGTCAAAAGCAGTTTGGCTTCCGTACTAACATGAGCACGGACGACACTATTATGAACGTAACATCAAGGATTATCAAAGAATTAGACTCGGGTAAAAAATGTTTAGGAGTTTTTCTAGATATTCAAAAAGCCTTCGATACTGTAGACTATAATATACTCACTTCTAAACTTCATGCCTACGGTATTAAAGGAATCGCTTTAAATTTATTTAAGTCATACTTGAGCAACAGATCCCAATTAACGAAATTTAATGACCAACACAGTGAAATTCGTAATATAAATATAGGTGTGCCACAAGGTACAGTTTTAGGCCCACTACTATTTTTAATATACATCAATGACTTGCTCAATATTGATATAGGAAACACATCTGGAGATATATTTGCATATGCCGATGATACAGCCGTAATTTTTAGTGGATCGAATTGGAATGATGCCTACCTAAATGCTAATAGAGGTATAAATATAATTAAGAAATGGTTAGATGAAAATTTGCTCTCATTGAACATTTCAAAAACAACTGCAGTTCCTTTTACATTAACGGCTTCTAGTCTGAGAAAAATCAAACTCGATAAGGATACAAATTTAAAAATACACAATTGCAGTAACATAAACTTGATTGATTGCAATTGCTCTTCCTTGACAGAATCCACGCAAGTAAAATACTTAGGTGTTATCATTGATCAACATTTGAGATGGAATAAACATGTAACATATTTATGTAATAGGTTACGGAAAACAATTCACAACTTTGTAACCCTTCGTGCATATATGCCTATCTATGTTCTCCGTGTTGTTTATCTAGCCTTATTTCAATCAGTCATTCAATACGGAATAATAGGATGGGGTGGAATGACAAAGACTATCTTAACTCCATTAATATTATTACAAAAACGTATCATCAAAATTTGTCTGCATAAACCACTTGATTATCCGACACAATTTATTTATTCTGAATTCCAAGTACTAAAAATTGAGCAAATATATAAAGATACATTACTAACTTATTTTCACAAAAATAGAATGAATTTTATAACTGAAAAACATATACACAACACCAGAAGAAATGTCCCAACTCTTTTGGCAGAACCTAAATGCCACACTACAGCTGGATTAAGACACAGTAGGAATTATGGACCAAGACTATACAATTCAGTATTGAAAAATAATCCAGACCTAAGCAATTTACACATTCTTAAGTTTAAAAATAAAGTGAAAATGTTTGTAAGATATTTGATAATTTTTATTATAATATTTTTAAGTGTTACTAGCATTATATGGTACTAATTTTTATTGTATTTATCTGATGCATGTAACCTATAAGATAAAACATTGTAATAAATATAAATAGATCATTTTCTTAATTAATAACAGTGTATATCTCCAATAAATGATTCCTTAGCATAGCCACAGATACACTTGATTGTACTTGTCACTAGAAAGTTATTGAAATTTATATTTTCCCCGCCATTCATAAAATATTTTGATATGATACCTCTTGCACAAAAGGAGAGATCTATAACTGAAACTCGATTAATATATTTCAGTATTATTTGTATTTATCCTGGTAATAATGAACAGTTTGACTCGTAGACATTTTGTTTTTGCAGCATTAACTTCCCATGATTATACAAGAAGATTCGAAGAGAACGGCAGTAACGTAGACTTTCAGCTCCCCACTGCTACCATTAATGCACAACACAATGTCAATACGGCGGTTGCTGTCGTCTGTGATACAACGAACTTTTCTGTTGATTTTCGAGTTTGGCATTTTTTCCGGTTATTATATGCTTATTTAAGTTGTGTTAACTCTCGCTAATGGTTTTATATTTTATTTTATCCGTCTTAGTATTTATTTTATTATTGTAAATATTTTTGTTTTATCACTATTATTATTATTATTATTATTATTATTATTATTATTATTAATGAATTATTTTGTAAAACAATCTTTGTATAATTTCTGTCACGGTTATTCTATTATTATTATTATTATTATTATTATTATTATTATTATTATTATTATTATTATTGTTACTATTATTTTATATCATCAGCATTATTATTTGAACCCTGTAAAATTTATGTAGACTACTGGACTGTACCCGAGCACGAGCATATGCTCATTTCGGGTATCTATCCAAATGTAAATTGTAAATAAATTGTAAATTGTACAAATCTCCTGGCCTCGTAAATGGTGCCTTCTTGGTATCACTTGTGAGGTTCAGATCTGTCTTAGGACAGTTGACTGAACAACAACTATTATTATTTACAATAAATTTCATTAAAATATTTTGTAACTCTTCAAATGGTGTGGCACGATTGTTTTTCTGTTTGGTTGAACCTGAACCACACTGAACTCGGCATTGAAAATTTCTTCTTTCTTCTTCATTATTCCCCACAGCATGAAGTGATCGGCAAACCACACTTTTTTGCCATATGTGATAGTGTTATTTGAGGATTAGTCTCGACATCCCTTATTATTTTCACTTTCTGTCTGATAGTTAATTTCTTCCATTTAGTCACAATTATAACAATGCATACACAGCATATAAAAAAAAACACAAAAAAATTGGAGACAGGATTCACACAACTCGTGAGAACAAAGCAAGATCATAACGAATAATGCTGCTGCATTATTATCGATTAAGATGCACTATCAAATATCCTGGTACTACTGATTATTCGAAGTTGAGTTGATATTTCGGATTCATTATCACAAAATACACTTGAAAAGTACTCCTTAAATCGGGACTTACATTATTCTTATGGTAATTTGGCTGGGACTTAACAGATTAGTTCTTAAAAATGGGAACATTAAAACAGGGTTTTACTATATTATTATTATTATTATTATTATTATTATTATTATTATGAAGAGCAGAAGATGGATAAGAAAAAGAAATAGATTCTATTAATTATTTGCTAACAACATGTAAATTGTATGTACTGTACCGTATTTACTCTCATAATCCCCCCCCCCCAAATTTTTAATACATAATTTTTAAAAAATATTTTTCTCGCGCAATTTCCCCTTCTGATACAATGTGGATTACCTAGGCCTACAATTTTTCTGTTATAACTTTGGACATCCTTATGAAAATTTCAAGTACAGCACAACAGAATTTGTGAAAAATCCAAGGTCGAATACATCCCCTTCTACAAAGACCTAATGGTACCTGCAATCTTCATCACCAGCGCATCTGTTGATTATTGGTCAGTTAGTCAGAACACAGTTAGGTATCATTGTGCATAGGCTACAGTGTTATTCTGTCACAGCGTCAGTGTCGTTAAACTCAACTATGGGGAGAAAGTTGACAGGGATGAGTCCGAAGTTTGTCACAAGATCTCAGCAATGTAACCAAGACACAGCATACAGAATGAAAAAAAGTCGCAAAACTTTAATAATTCTCTTAATTAATTACAAAAATTGTCACTGATTATACTTATTTAGTACTAAAATTATGTTGTTTTCTAATGCCAGGCGTTTTGACAATAAAGTAATTTGGCCCCTTGCACTCCAATATTTTTCAAAGATATTGTCATGGTAGTACTTACTTACTGGCTTTTAAGGAACCCGGAGGTTCATTGCCGCCTTCACATAAGCCCGCCACTGGTCCCTATCCTGAGCAAGATTAATCCATTCTCTATCATCATATCCCACCTCCCTCAAATCCATTTTAATATTATCTTCCCATCTACGTCTCGGCCTCCCTAAAGGTCTTTTTCCCTCCGGCCTCCCAACTAACACTCTATATGCATTTGGGTCATTCAATTGTAACAAACGTTACATTCTTACATGGATTTGAACATTTGACATTTTTCTGCAGTCAACTGTAGACAAGAGCAATGCTTTGGAACATACCTGGTAATAGAGGATAGTGTGAAGATTATACAGTACCAAAAATATAATATTGTGATGGTGCATGTTCTTGGGTTTACAATTTGAAAAAAATGTAACAAACGTTACATCAAAGGACATGGATTCTCAAGTTGTGAAAGACTGTTGTGATTCCCTGTTCTTACAATATTTTATGTCAGATAAAAAAAATACAGCTTGAATCTAGGAAGATTACAGAACTAAATGACATAAACGTTTTTAATTCTACAGATGTATGTTACTTGAAAATAATTAAAAACTTAGAGTAACAAACGTTACAACAGTGTAACAAACGTTACAGAGTCAGAATTGAACAGTTTGTAAAGAACATCCTAGTGATAATTTTAAAAAAAGGTAATTTTTGAGAGTACAATAACATTCTTACTCAACTAGCACAGTAAAATTTGTGTTGAAAATAAATTTTCCCCTAACTTCCTTAGGTTTAGGCAATGTGCTTAAAACTAGGTCTGGGGATATTTCATCTATATCGTCATTTGTAGGGTACACAAAGTAAGTGTTCTTTCCTTCTCTTCTTCTCATGAATTGTACACTACACATATTACTCACATAATTGAGAAGGATTATATATCCAACATAATATTGTCCAGTTTGTGGGTAATGAACCAATACATAATCACCAACTGATAGTTCTGAAAATTTTGAATTCATGGCATGATCAATGGAATGAGTAGATTTTGTAGGACTGCTTGTTTCTTCCTGCGTTTCTTTTATTTTATGTTTCTTAAATGGTTCAACATCTCCAGTATTTGAGAAGAGCCCAACTGTGTTTGGTGCAGCAATTTTCACACATCGGGCTTGTTGGATTCCTACCACTGGCAATGCACTTTTCCATTCTTCTACATATTTTGCAGCAATTGAGTCAATTTTACCAGCAGGGACATAAAAACAATGTATGTTGTAAATGTTAGATTTTGTGATGTCATAAAATTGCTCAGCATTTTGCACGGTAGCATTTCCTTGTAAAACTTGCTTCCATACACTGCGTTTAAGGGTAGCTCCAACACCATCGTGTGGGCCCTTACCATGGTAAGACTCGTTATAGTTCCACTCAACATTACATCCTAGAATTTTGGATAATGTGCATAAGTATGATATTGCCTTCCGGTTTTTAAAATGTTGTGCAGCACCATCAGTCCACAGATAAACTGAAGTTATAGTAGACTGCTTTAATGTAGACAGATAGTTTAGTAGGATTTCATTGAAAGCAGCAACTTCAGCAGTGCCATGACTCTGTGTATCACTAATGACTGCTAAACATATTGTTGTGACATCATCAGTAGAAGATTTTCGGAAATAGCAAACTGCAGTATAGATTGTCGTTGATGTTTCAGCTGATGTGTGTGTCTAGTGTGCTGCCATAACTTCATTCTGAAATTTTGCTACATAGTTCTCAGCAAAATCTGTTAGGAGAATCAGCTGTCCTGGTTGTAGTGATGATTTTTGATTCTGCTGTTCCTTCCATTGTCTTCTTTTATTGTATATATGATTGGATAGTTGCGTTAGCTGATTCTTGAAATAAGTGAAGAATTCATTTATAGACATATCTTTTTGAACCAGATGTCCACCTTCCCATTGCTTGGTGTGAACCTCATCACAGTCATCATCAATTTTTGTAATCAGTGTGGATTCAATATCTCCACATTCTTGGCAACTTCTTTTCATACAGTTCTTATTTTCAGTTTGACAAACTGTTTCTTTCAGAAGCTCCTGGATGGTTTTTGGTTTTTCACTTGTTTTCCAGGGCGCTGCTGAAATCATTAACTGCGTGTTTTCACAGTAAGGGCAGCAGCACATTATCTGATCCTTATCAGAGACCAACCTGACATGTTTCGGTCGCATTTCACAAAATTTTGATAGACCAATCTTTACATTTGGATTCTGCTCGTGTATACTTCACGCAAATGATATACAAGCAGTCTTTTTTGCATATATTCTTTCTTTCCATCCTCACGTATTATAATAAAATCTTGTTTTCCAGGGAGTTGGCAGGAAACATCGTCACATTCATAAAAATCTTTCACCATTTTCATAGTATCTGCAGTAATAGACAATGTAGAAGATGTGGAATGTTTTGCTGGCTGTACTAATAGATTAAATGATTCGGCAAGCTTTCTTACTACGGCTGTTTGTTTTCGAGGGCTCCTTGGAAGGTTTCTTTGTGCTCTTTTTATAGCCTTTCCAAAAGAATTTGCACTCTTATAAGGAGGACTTCCTGAAGAACCGTCTTTCAAAATACATGAACTTAAAACTCTTGCTTTTTGTCTTCTACGATATTCTTGTACTCGCTTCCTAGTGGCTTCTCTTTCTGCAGATTTTTCTGATTTTGATTTTGGCTTTTTCCTAAGTTTCCTCATAATATTACGACACTTTTCTAGTCTCTCTTGAGTTTTTTCTGTGTCCATTCTAGCTCTGTACTCACGCATTCTCTCAGCAGCAGATTTTGGAGCTTTTTTCATACTGAAATGCATATATGGCCCATCAAACATGAAAACGTATTAAAACACGTCTTATTTTAAATATAAGCCTACCAAACATAGGCCATTAATCAATCATTTCATGTATTAAATCTGATTATCTTATTATTTTTTGTGTAACAAACGTTACCACATTGTTATGTAACTTTTGTTATTATTTAATGTAACGTTTGTTACACAGAATTTATATAAAATTATTATTTTAAAAATCAGAACGTCTAGTATTTATGTAGCTTACATGAGGAAGTAAGATAATACAAAGTTTCATTTTAAAATAAAAAACAGTTTTCTAATTATGAAATAAAATTAATATTTTTGTAACAAACGTTACATAACCTAAGTATTTCTTTTAACAGTGGATAACTACTTTAATAGATTATATTTCCACTCATTGTTACTACATACAGGCACTGAAACAATTACTTTCAAAGGTAATATAGCACTAACTTCATGGAATTTAATATTCTGATAGCTATGTCCTAAAATCAAATGATGTAATCTCACCAGAATCCCTCTGTAGCAGCCATGTCGACTTTGCTTGTTGGGAACAAAGAAATTATGCCGCCAAAATTAAAATTATACTATGCTGTATAAAGTCAATGAATTGGAGAATTTTTTAATGCAAAAGAACAGTTTCTTCGATTAAATATAAAATTTTGTCTTTATGTCCCTCATCTCGTGGAATGACCCATTTCTGGATTCGCCCATACATGCTACATGCCCTGCCCATCTCAAACGTCTGGATTTAATGTTCCTAATTATGTCAGGTGAAGAATACAATGCGTGCAGTTCTGTGTTGTGTAACTTTCTTCATTCTCCTGTAACTTCATCCCTCTTAGCCCCAAATATTTTTCTAAGCACCTTATTCTCAAACACCCTTAACCTATGTTCCTCTCTCAAAGTGAGAGTCCAAGTTTCACAACCATAAAGAACAACCGGTAATATAACTGTTTTATAAATTCTAACTTTCAGATTTTTTTACAGGAGACTGGATGATAAAAGCTTCTCAACCGAATAATAACAGGCATTTCCCATATTTATTCTGTGTTTAATTTCCTCCTGAGTATCATTTATATTTGTTACTGTTTCTGCAAGATATTTGAACTTCTCCACCTCTTCAAAAGATAAATTTCCAATTTTTATATTTCCATTTCGTACAATATTCTCGTCACGAGACATAATTATATACTTTGTCTTTTTGTCATGGTAATACTAAAATTATTTAAGCTTATTACATTAGATTTTCAACAGTACACTATTTGTTTGATGTCATTTATGACCAGTTTACCCCTGATATTTTTATAGTCATCGCATAATTCCTGCCTCTCGAATTTTCACTCCTAAATCTTGAAAAAAAAAAAGGGGGGGGGGGGGAGGGGAAATTACGCGAATAATTATCGTGGTTGAAGACAAGACTATCATGCTTTGGATGCAGCAGAGGAGATGAAATGAAGCATCCATTCTCAGCTAATAAATGATATCTTGAATAAAGATTTTAAAAGTTCACCTCACGTTTCTATGTAGTATATGTCTGAAAACAAGATGTTAATTTTTAATCTTAATATAATGTCACGTTAATGACAAAACAAAGAATTTCCTTTATATGAAAAGTTTAATTATAATTTGGTGTATAGTGTTTAAGATGTTTACTCCTGGACTTGACTTAAATATCAAGAGTCAAGAGTTCAAGACCCAACTGGGGACAATTAATTTTTAAGTGGAATTCTAGTATTCTGTGCACAACTTGCGGTAAAATATGTCACAATAACAACTGTGAAGATCTCTACAATGAGAACTTGTCAACTCAAAACTTCAGTAGTCTCAAGTCTTGTACATGTAACGATAATTACTGGCACACATACTATATGAGATGCACAAACTGAAAATGGACATAATTTAAGCCCAGAATAGTTGAGAAGAGTTCAGTTGTCAAATAAATACTCAGTACTGAAACCAAAACCATCATAAAAATTTAAAATGTATAACAACAGAAATATTATGCGTGACTTTTAATGAAACGTTTTTATGGGGGGGGGGGGGGAACCTTTCGGTTCTCATAATTTTGTTAAGAAGTATTATAATTATGAACAAACTATCGTCATCTTAGGCCGGATTTCAGTTCTTCCTGGACTACTGAAAAATGAGGACATGCAATTTATGTAGCCTCTGTTATTTCCATAGATAAACATGCGACTAAATAATTCATATAAATATCGATACCTTTCTCAACACATGTTCTAGGGCAACGATTTATGTCCGTCTCAAGGATGAATTTAAATTTTGATGGATAGGTCTTAGTATTTAGAAGCACAAAAGAAGTGACACAGTTCTTGAAAGAACAAAATAAGTGCACTACTTATAATTCAACATCCCTTTACAAAGTTCTTAATTATTGGTAACCATTAGACTTGAGATTTGTAGTTATTATTAGGACTGACCAAAAAATTTTCTGGCATAACTTTCTTCACAAGGAAGGTAAGAATGGAGTACAACATATTATATACTTGCAACACATAAAAAAACTTATCCACGAATCAAAGGGCTCCCAGCAAAAAGAATTTCCTGTTAAATACCCAAGTCTAAATGCAACTCAACTCTTACTAAGTCAGCAGCCTAACTAATAATCAGTTCATTTGGAGTAATGGATTTCGCCTTATAGATACCCCAGAAATGGACTCAACACTGCCATGCTAGCAAAATTGCAGAAAGGTCATTGCTGACAATATCTTAAAGCAATGGGAGACAGTAACTGTCTAATAAATGCACTCATTAAATACAATTTAAAGCCTTTTTACAATGATCTTAACTTAGAGATAAATATATATTTCCTAACTAGAGACAAATGAAATAGAGTAAATGTAGTGTTTCATACCTAAGTGATTTATACTCGAGCTTTGTTTCACTTTCAGTAAACAATTCTGTAGCTGCATGAAGAAATATGTGGTCAGCATATCCTCCCGAACCAGACCCTTTATGAGATGTAATACTCTGAGTGGAGGACTGTATTTTACTCCACGGGAAATCAAGTGGTACTGCATCTACAGCAGACAAGCTATGGCCTTCTGATTCCAGCAGTTGTTCCAATTCAACTGAAAGGAATCATGAACACATTTTAAAGCAAAGCAATGTAAATAGCATACCAATTTCTTTGGTTATTTCTTAAATGTCTGTAATGAGGATGTTTGGATACATTTACACCTACATTTCAAAGGAAATACCAACATTTGGTACTCTAACCAGAGTCAAATATGTGTATGTGTATGTATGTATTTATTCACACTGCAATGGGTATATACCCGGTGGCAGTGATAACTAATTATACTTAATAATGACAATAATAAACTTATTAATTAAAATACAATTAATAATAATACTAATAATTAATACTAACAATAATTTATAATAATAATAATAATAATAATAACAGGGAATATCCTACATTAAATGAAGCACGATCACTTAAAATAACATTTAAAATAAATCTAATTTGTATCTTAAACCTAAGTTCGAACTAAAACCCACGAGTATGATATGTTCATATCTGTACAAGTACCTTTCAACATTACACTCATTTCGTTGTCAACTAACTCACTGCACTGGAACTACGACACATTTCACTGATTCTATCCTGATTTCACTAACACTTCAAAAACATTTCACTGTTCAAATACTTTGCACTGCCACTATAAACTATAAAGCTTCACTGACAGGAACACGTTTCACTTACACAACACACTTCACTGACACAACACTTCAATAACAAAATATCATTTACACCCTTTAATTACTGTGTATAATTACCGTCTATTAGTAAAGTCCTTAAGCCTATTTTTAAATACATTTTTGGTTGTTGGTAAAGCCTTTAGTAAGTCTGCAGATAAAGCATTCCAGTCCCTGATAGTACGATTGAGAAAAGAAAACTTTCCAGTGTCCGTCCTCTGTCTTCTTTCCCTCAATTTATATGAGTGGTCGTTCCTTGAAGAATATGTCTGAATCATAAATAATTTAAGTTACTGAAGTGAAGAGAGACTGTATAGTCAATACAATATTATAAAATTATTTTTCAATTTAAGAATTTCGTCTCATTCTTACCATCATGTATTCGTAATACCTATCAATGGTGAAGCCAGACAGCCAAAGCTAATCCCTAAAAGAAAAAGTCATAGCTGTCAAGTCTTGCAGACAAAGCACAATAGAATACAGTAGATTCTTGCTAAACTGGCCATTCCTTGCACAGAGTAGTCGTCCATGTTTCTGCCCCATACAATGCCACACTCCATACAAAGCACTTTACTAGTCTCTTCCTTAGTTCTTTTTCCAGAGGTCCGCACAAGATGCTCCTTTTTCTATTAAAAGCTTCCTTTGCCATTACTATCCTCCTTTTCACTTCCTGGCAGCAGCTCATGTTACTGCTTACAGCACACCCCAAGTATTTGAAGCTGTCCATTTGCTCTACTGCTTCATTTAGAATTCGCAAGTTTATCTTCTGTATTTTTCTTCCTATGACCATGCTCTTCGCCTTATTTGCATCCCATACTGCTCACAGCTATCATTTAATTCCAGTAGCATATATATGTGTGTGTGTGTGTGTGTGTGTGTGTCTATATATATATATATGTGTATAAGTAATATAGGCATGTGAGACTGGTGCAAATTTCCCACACAACTACTACATTAAAAGTGATAGGAAGTACACTACAAGGAGGCTGGATTACTGAAGGCTGAATTAGCGAGAGTCTAGTACAGGCTTGTCCAAAGCAATAGGTAGAGCTGAAGCACTGTTAAATGCAGTCTGCAGCATTTCAGTTTAGGTTTGAGGAGCGGGGATGAAGAGGAAGCTGATACAATCACAAAGTATGGGAGTGGTGAATTACGTCATTTAGCTGTTACCAATGGCTGTTTATTTATTGAATTACCAACATAAATAATACACAGGGTATTCTGAAAAAAAAAAAAAAACGGTTCCAATATTTAGAGAGACAGTAGTATGCATTAAATCAAGAAATAAAAATCTTACAAACATGGTTCCTAAAATTAATATCTTCTGAGAAATGAGAAAATGTATGCCATCATTGTAAGAACAGCACATCTTTTTCCACTGTGACCTCTTTAGCAAAAAGCAAATGAAGGAACAGAATGCAACTGCAGACTTTTATGGAAATTTATATATTTTGTAACTATTAAATTAAAGGAGTTTGGGGACAATAAAAACAAATGTGTGTGTATTTTTATTCATAGAATGCCTAAAAAAAAGTTTAATAAAAATTGGTGACACGAAGATCATTTTTCTCTTTAAACTGTCCGAATTGACGTGGAATGACTCATATACCGTATTTAACCTCGTAATGGATGCACCCCAATTTTTTGCATTAAAATAAAATAAAAAAAATCTCCGTGTAATAGATTGGATGCACTACTTACGTTTTAAATTCAAATTTTTAAACAACAATGCATGGTAACACTGCAATCATAATTGTTCTTTTTTTACGCGCACAAAATATACTCTCCAATTAATAATGTAGTATTCTTAGAACATCTGCAGTGATGCTGAACCTGACAGTGAATGAGGTAAGGCTAGTGTTAATTAATAATAATAATAACAATAACAATAAAGTGTCTTGTCTTATTGTCGCTGTCTTCATTGTTACAAGTAGTATAGTCAGTATAGTGCTGGCCTTCTGTGCTCGAGGTTGCGTGTTCGATTCCAGCCCAGGTCGATGACATTTAAGTGTGTTTAAATGCGACAGGCTCATGTCAGTAGATTTACTGGCATATAAAAGAACTTCTGCAGGACAAAATTCCGGCACACTGGCGATGCTGATATAACCTCTGCAGTTGTGAGCATCGTTAAATAAACCGTATTTTTTAAATTTTTTTTAGTAGATTATTTTACAACATTGTATCAATATCTTAGGTTATTTAGTGTTTGAATGACATGAAGGTGATAATGCGGTGAAATGAGTCCAGAGTCCAGCACCGATAGTTACCCAACATTTACTCATATTGGGTTGAGGGAAAACCCTGGAAAAAATCTCAACCAGGTAACTAGCCCTGACCAGGATTCGAATCCGGGCCACCTGGTTTTGCGGCCAGATGCGCTAACCATTACTCCACAGGTGTGAAGCATAATTTTTGTTACAAGTTATCATCTGTTTATACAACTGCTGCTATCTATCGATCGTCTTAAGTGCGACACAATCAATATTTAAATTAGTTGCGGCCCATATATCGTTACATATTCTACTGATTATTTCAGCATTCGAACTGGCGCACCTTTAATACGTGTACTTTTTTTCACTAAAATTTTTTCCTCGCATAATAATAATAGTTTTTTTTGTTACAAAAATCGAAAAAAAGTGCACCTATTACGCGAGTAAATATGGTATCACTTGGAGTTGCAACAGCCTACACTACAATAATGGTACAGAGCAAGAAATACTTAATAAAAACTTATGTACTGTATTATTAAGAAACAGGTAAAATGAGAAGGAAATTGTACACAAACAAAATAAAAAAATAATAATAATGAAAAGAACCTCAAAAAGCACATACTGTAACTAACTTATTAGTTAGTAGTAGTATCGAGCATCACAACTCACAATTAATAGGTTATCATTACGGAGTATCAAGATTTTACTGCACTTGTATAATGACAGGTTTCTGAAGTCAGAAATTCTGTTACATTTATTAGTAATTCATTCTTCACTGGTACCCTCTGGTTTAAGTTATGTTGATTTTCTTATATAATTTAAGAAAAATATCTCACCTGCTGTGATAACACAATCAACATCACGTGTCTGTAATTCTTGGTTAAAGAAGTCTTCCCGGGAGGCCTCAAGTTTCTTGTCATAACAAGGCATAAGTGTTAGGTGATACACTGCATCTGGCTTCTTTCCCAACTGAGCAGCCAAATGGTACTTGACAAGAGAACCCATAATTTGCTGCGGGGACTTTGTGGTTGATATGTACGGTAGAATAAGGTTACCATGAGTTTTTTCTGCATAACACACCCAACCTAAAAAAAATATAAAATCCAAAAATTAAATCAAGCTGTTACACTTACATATCACCACTTTATTCATATTAATTGAAAGTGATTCAGAGAGAGAGAGAGAGAGAGAGAGAGAGAGAGAGAGGGGGGGGAAGAGGGAGGAAAGGAGAGAGAGAGAGACGTAATTTTAACTACAGTGAACACCACTTATTATGATCACTCTGGGATCCAGATAATCTGATAACATTAACTAACTGATAACAGTATCCGAAAAATTCAAACTGAAAGTTGCAGTATTTACTACATATTCATAGTGTATAATTACACTACGATCATAAATATAACTAAGTTATAACCAGGCCGCGCATTTTCGTTCACAAACAAGTTAGGAAAGTTATCAGTTAGTATATTCTGGAGTTTTAGGATTCAAACTCTGATCCTTAAATGCGTACATCTGGATGCTACGAAAGGTATAACCTAGTTCGGTACATAATAATAATGGAGCATGACAACTGTAAGTGAGATTGCTACTAAACTGAAATGGTCTGTCCAGCTACTTTTTAACCATATAAACGACTAACACTGCGAAACTAGCTTCGTACAAAATATTAGTGCTACATATGACAGAAAATATAATTAGATCGATAATAATACTGAACTAGAATATACAATATATATTATAGAACATAATAGTAAACATGATACACATTATCCGTATACTCTCTCTCTCTCTCTCTCTCTCTATATATATATATATATATATATATATATATATAATTAATTCATTTAACGAATCAACTCTGTTACGGTGAACAAAAACATACATTCTGAGATTATGAAATTCATATCTTTTACTATAATGACCAGTAAAAATTTGTTTAAGCTAAGAAAATGTTCTTCCTACATGACATGACATTACAGAGACAAAATAATAACAATAAAAATCAATATACCAATTAGAAATATTTACATTTTACACAATATATACAAATAATTCATTTATCAAAACCTATCCCATTGCAGTGAATGAAAACATATTCTGAGGTTATGAAATGCAAATCTTTTACGAATATCACATAAAACTTGTTTACATATGACATTACAGGGGCATACTTATAATACATTACATCATTGTTATTTAATGACCCTATGCATAGCTGTTTGCAATACTATCCTGCTTATGCACCCACATAATATAATGGATGTACCAGAAGAAACTACTCGATCCGCTGTACGTTTGAGAACAAATGCACTGCCTGGTTATAACACAGTATCACTGATGGTTAATTCTTTCAATCACTTAAAATAGTCATTAACTGTTGTTTGTTTTTAATTTTCCTGCACGAGTTCATTAATGAATCTTTCATACTCATAATGTTTTTGAAGTCCACTGAATTGTACTAAACACCAAGTCGCAAAACATTTACATTTCAGCATTCGTTGGCAGTTGAGAACTTCACAATGCAAAAGCAGGAACTAAATTACTGTACTAACGTAAGGGATGAAATATTTCTTGTCGTCTAAAAGAGAAAGTGTGGGAGGAGAACTACCTATGCTGACAACGGTTATTTAGGAAGTCTATGATGCTGACAGGTCTTCTTATTTCTTTGAAGTTGAACATCCTACACACCTCCACCTGAGCTGTTGAGGGGCTTGGTGCTGGAAATACAATACCTTGGAAGTGACAGTACATTCTTCCCTAATCACAACTGTGATAACATTAACCAAATCTATGATCACAGTAAACGGAATTTTTTCAGTATTTCAGTATTAGTCCATATGGGAATTCATAAATAACATAAACCGGTTGATAACATTATCCGTGAATACAATAGTGGTGTTCACTGTCTTGAAATAATAAGTAATACATAAGAGAGATTAAATACAGACTTTGGGGTACTCCATTATGTGCTGAAACTCAATATTTCCAATGTTTCAGATCTACGTACTGGTGCCATCAATGTCACTTACTCTATTGGGCTCATTATGTCTAGCTACTCCAAACAATTGACTAGCAAGGCATTAGGAGCACAACAGAATAGATGATGTCTCTGGTCTTACCTATTTGCTTTAATGAGGAAACCTGTATGTCATTCTGAAATATAAGAAATGTTAAGTTGCAGGATGCATACACACTTATATTTATAAAAAAAACACACACACACACGTACACATACAATAACACAGATACTACGTGCCCAAGTTAAATCTGCCTCCAGAAAGAATGTGAATCATCGTTCCCCCTCCCTCTGGCCTTCGTGACCTATGAGTAAACACTAAGCTGATAAAGAGGTGTTTACTGTTCGTGCCAGCAAGTTGTATGAGATAGGGTGAATACAAGTGTATAGGAGGTGCTGAAAGTGTTGTACCCGTGTAAGTACTGTGAAAGTGATAATATTATGCACCATATTTCTTACACACATTATATACCAGGTGGTTATAATTAAACTGACGGTGTTCAGTGTGGCACAGCACGAACTGTAATGATTGTAGGAGTGTGAAATCTCGTAGATATGATAATTGAGCAATGCACTCGCGAATTATGCAAAAAAAATAATTAGATCCAAGTCTAGCAATCAGATGAAAATATGGCGCTGTAAGCACTCAGAACGTGAATGGGTGTAGGAAAAAGGCAGTAAAGATCAAACACATGAACACCTTGCGGGCCTGTTAGGTGAACAGTAACATCTACACGTTATAGGGACCTACTTGTGCAGCGAGTGAACGCAACTGTGACCACACCATTATTTTCATGCAAGATGGGGCAACACCACATGTCGGTCACCAGGTGAAAGATTTGCTGCGAGAAACTTTCAGGAATGATCACATCATCTCTAGGCAATTTCAGATGTGTGGCCATCAAGATCCCCCGACCTAAATCCATGAGACTTCTAGTTGTGGGGATATTTGAAAGATCGTGTCTATCAGGGGCATATCCGAACTCTGCCTTATCTAAAGACTAGCATACAACGACATGATACCCTCCTATCCACATGCCTCAGCATAGGTGAATGATTATCCAACAAGAATGTATCATGTGATTAGCATGATGATCATCCCAGCCATTAAGGCTGGTTTCCACAACTGAATTTTACTACTATCATAACTCCCGAAATTCATCACGATGCTGGGTGGAACCAGTCCCATACACTGGCCGAAATTTCATTAGAAAATTCCTTCCCCATGAGGATTCGAACAAACATGCATTCTGTAACAATAATATTGTAGTACACTAAATCAGTCTTTTTAACCGCATGATTTACAGTGAGTGATTTACGCAAGATGTCATGTGAAATGTTACCAGCACAAAGGCAATCATGTGGTCAGTCACACACATTAAGACTGTTGACTTCCGATGCTTAGTTGGGAAGACCATGTTGGAACAAAGAACATCCATTTTATGTAAAGAGAAGAAGAAAGCAGCAGCAGCAGCAATAATAATAATAATAATAATAATAATAATAATAATAATAATAATAACTTTATTATTACTAATTAAGTCATTAGGGTAATTGAAACACGTTTTTTAAAATTAAATCCATACTTTGTACAACCAACACAACTACATTTAACACTCTGATGGCAACACATAACTGTATTTCAGTTTCTGATGTTAATTCTTCTTCAGAAAGTGGAATCATTGCCTTCACCATCTGATTCATTAGAAAAATTCAGTTTCCTTCTGCGCACCATTCTCTCCAAACTACCTTTGTTGCTTGACATTGTCTTGAAGTTATGGAAGATGCATGAAGTATTAGGGCAAGAACATAAAACGGATAATAGAGCCATCTGTTGGTTTTTCTGCAGAAACGCTTGACACCATAATCTTCAATATATTATTTCCCATGAGATGGCATGATTAGTTCAATTTGGTCAAAAATGTGGCTTGGCACTCTCTTGCCGGGACCCCCCTCAATTATATAGACTAGCGTAGATTTTAAAGTAATCACCTTGTGTATAATTTAGGAAAGAATTTTGTTCACTATGAATAGAGTAAAATAAATTTACAGAAAGTGATGGACGATAGTCATCTTGCAAAACTAGAGAAGGAGTGGGCAGTTTGACATTACTCTCAGTTACTTTAGAGTCCATGGCAATTCGGAAGGCGGGTTGTCTGCTAGCGTTTGCGTCGAGAGAGACAGATAGAGAGAGCAAGGCAGCGTACAACATTGCCACATCGTACTTCACGCACGTGCAATACAAATAGCGCAGGAGAGAATTTAAATTATCAAAAGACAATAATGACCTTAGCCGTTGATTACTGTAAGCAGGACACCAAACAAACCCTCTTTTCTTCACTAACAATATTCTTTGCACGTTTCTCAATCCCACACCACATGCTTCTGCAGTCGTTACTTGCACGTTGGCAACGTTGCTGCCATCATCAAGATGGCCGGCAGCGTTCTGCTCGTTAACGTTTTTATAATAATTATACACCTTAAACACTATTTTCCGCGCCTGCTTGTGTAATACTTGTGATTTTACAGTCTCTTCTTCCATTTATTTACCTTACATACACATAGTAAATGTTAGTTTTACTTATTCAATGTGTTGAAATACTCGCACGTGAACAAACGAACTCAGGAAGTGCTTGTTATAGACTGATTCTGATTGGTTCTCCTGTTCAAGCTTGTGACGTCACATGCCATACAGGCTACGGCGCATCTAGTGGCCACCCGCCTTCCGAATTGCCGTCTAGTCTAGTAGGTTCCTGTTAGTAGGAACTATGGTTACAAACACTGTTCAACATTCAACATGCCTAATAATCACGCGAAATTAGCACAGATTTTGCATTTGCATATATACTCTATGTGGCACATTTGAATGCAGAACATAGAAGAACTCGGGCAGGAACATGTTCTTTTTCAGAGTAATCACTCTGACTACATTTAACATGCACACAACCTAGGATGTGTGTGAGTGTAAATGCTGCTTAACACCGATTCTTATACATCTTGATTACACAACTTTAAACATTGTATCACTTCAGAATATGTATTATATAGCTTTCAAACAAAAAGCCAGAAACTAAACACACTAGAACAATACGAACTATGTTGTTGTTTTCTAATGCCAGGCATTTGACAATAAAGACATTTGGCCTCTTGCACTCGAATATTTTTCAAAGATATTGTCATGGTCAGCCACTGAAGCACACATTTTGAGGTGTTCCGAACCCATTTCTTGATTTGAATTGCACAATGGGCACAAATACGAAATATATACACACACAAAAACACATCCAAATGAAATTCTTAACACACAACTTAATTTCAGAACACACACACTCTTTTATTCCACATTACACTACACAAACACACCTCCACAGGAAATGCAAACAAAAGACGCCAAGACCACCACCAATCAGTTCTGAAGATGGCCTGTAACAGGCTGAGACTAGTCAACCAGGTACTATAATATTTATCACACGAAAGTATGTAATGCATATTCCGAACTGATTCTTAGGTTACTATTTCATACCTGGACATGACGATGCTAACATTGGTAGTGACTTGGAAGTATTTCCATTCCCTTCTGCAGCTCTGAAACGTTCTATAAATTCCTGCTGACTTTCCAAAATTGCAAAATCATCTGCAACTGTCATATCTAGCACTATGTCAGCACCCAACTTTCTGAAATAGCCTGCATATGCAAAGAAATAAAGATGAAATTAATAATTTACAATTAACACATAAATGTTTTTAATTTATACGTTGATGAAATCATAAAAAATTTGGTTGAATATAACAAAATTTTACATCTAAAATTTCTCTTATTATGATACTTTTAGCAGATGATGAAGATTCATTTGTTGACAAAGGAAAAGATCTACAAATTATTATTATCCGAAACTCTTTCAAGTTTAGTTGTGTGGACATGTCAAACACAATGGACTAGCAAAACAGACCACCATTCCATTTCTCGAATGATAAACACTGGGAATGAAACATGCAAGTAGTTCACAATCTGAAATGTTAATTTATTTTTATATTAGATTGAAACGGTCAGAGCTAAAAAGATCTAAGTCAAAATATGCAGTTTTGGGTTATGCAACAATTTGAACAATGGATGTCCTGCGCATCGAACAGTGGAAGAAGGAACTAAGACTTTTAAATATTCTTTTGTCTTCTATAACATAAAAATATAATATTTGTGTTATTAGTGGAATGTTTTTTGCTTCTTCTCCTGAAAAGTTGTGAAAAGTGACTTAGTTCCTTTTAGCTCCGACTGATTCAATTGTGATTGACACACCTGATAGCTTCTGTGCTGCTTCATCTGCTAAAAGGTTATATCTTGCTGCCAAAGATAAAATTGGCTGCACGGACAATGATACTACTATTAGTTTAGCCATATCTCCTTTCCCATCCTGGAAGAGATTATAAACTTTCACAGTACATAATATATGGGTATTCTATAATAGTCAAAATACAGAGAAGTCAGGATTATTTTTTTATTCAGAATTTCAGTAGTGCTTACTATAATTCTTTTGTCAAGAAGTAAAAATTATACAGAAGGATTACAGCACTCTACTTCCGAAAAATTGCTAACACCACGATCTCCACTTGAATACAATGATATACAATATAATCTTAAAATATAAAGAAAAAGAACACAAATATACAAATAATTAAATTACTGTATTAGCATTATAAACTATAGCTATATTATAACATCACCTTTACTTTTTAACTTCGCTCTAGAATATGCCATTAGGAAAGTTCAGGATAATAGACAGGGTTTGGAGTTGAATGGGTTACATCAGCTTCTTGTCTATGCGGATGACGTGAATATGCTAGGAGAAAATCCACAAACGATTAGGGAAAACGCGGAAATTCTAGTTGAAGCAAGTAAAGCGATAAAGTTGGAAGTAAATCCCAAAAAGACTAAGTATATGATTATGTCTCGTGACCAGAATATTGTACGAAATGGAACGATAAAAATTGGAGATTTATCTTTCGAAGAGGAGGAAAAATTCAAATATCTTGGAGCAACAGTAACAAATATAAATGACACTCGGGAGGAAATTAAACGCAGAATAAATATGGGAAATGTGTGTTATTATTCGGTTGAGAAGCTTTTATCATCTAGTCTTCTGTCAAAAAATCTGAAAGTTAGAATTTATAAAACAGTTATATTATCGGTTATTCTGTATGGTTGTGAAACTTGGACTCTCACTTTGAGAGAGGAACAGAGATTAAGGGTGTTTGAGAATAAGGTTCTTAGGAAAATATTTGGGGCTAAGAGGGATGAAGTTACAGGAGAATGGAGAAAGTTACACAACGCAGAGCTGCACTCGTATTTTTCACCTGACATAATCAGGAACATAAAATCCAGACGTTTGAGATGGGCAGGACATGTAGCACGTATGGGCGAATCCAGAAATGCATATAGAGTGTTAGTTGGGAGGCCAGAGGGAAAAAAACCTTTGGGGAGGCCGAGACGTAGGTGGGAAGATAATATTAAAATGGATTTGAGGGAGGTGGGATATGATGGTAGAGACTGGATTAATCTTGCTCAGGATAGGGACCAATGGCGGGCTTATGTGAGGGGAGCAATGAACCTCCAGGTTCCTTAAAAGCCAGTAAGTAAGTAAGCTATATTATAACAAAAAATTAGAGTAGTTACACATTTACAAACGGATCTCTGTAATAAAATAATATTGCTAAAGCAGGCATTTGTTATCTTTTTTGCCTTTATCATATATTAGGAGAACACTCTAAACACTATGACTATGAATTAGAAGCCATTTATACCAGTCTACAACAATTAACTGTGACTCAAAATCTGCAATTCAGGGTACTGTTTCACTAACATCAGAAGACAAGAGTGAGAGAAATCTTACCAAAATTCTGTTTCTACAAAAACAGACAAAAATATTTGCTTCACAAAGGATATCTTCTTGGAGTAAAAGAAAATGAAAATGCAGACTTTTTGGCAAAGAAAGAAACCATTCTGAGATTTCGTATTATTCAGCAAAAATTATTATAAACGGACATTATTAAATAATAATAAAAAGTTAGTGAAAATAAATATTGGCGCGAAATTAAAAAAAAATAAAAAATCTGATGCCTAATTTTCCAAGAATAATAACAGTGACTATTTTCAAACTAGTAACTGGATATAACTGTTTGGCATTTGGAATTTTGTACATCAAAATGTATTTTCTGCAGAGAATAAGATTCACTTATGAACTTTGCAGCACATACTACACTGCAAAACTATCAACATTTCAGATAAAAGTATTAATAAAATCACAGACGTTAATGGAATATTAGGAAACAAATAGAGAAAATCCAATGTTCTGAGATATCGATTAACTTTTGGATCAGATGGTTAATATTCTTTTGTGTTGCCAATATCTATATGTTTTTGCTATGAAAATGGACAACAATAGAGCTTACCATCACAAGTTGGGTTAAAAATGCATGTCATGTGATTGAAACATGTAGGCCTAATAAAATGTATAACATTAAAGTCACCAAGACAGCTATGGTAGGAAGACAAGAATGACGTAGACCAGTCGTCGAAATTTCTTGATTCGTGAGTCAACCTCTTAACACACAAGCAGGGTGGAGGGGTAAGGCATGATCTCCCGCTCCTCAGCCATCACATGCTCATTCAAAGTTAAGCAGTGGTCAGGTAAACACGACAGGATCAGTTGTGGATAGACTGGCTTGTTTTTTCACATGCGCAATCTGATAGATGATTTCATAAAACAAGATGTTTGATTATCATAGATGACAGAATTCACTACCGCATTTATTTGGAAAATTTTATATGATATTTATGCAACTCTTCTGTTTCAGGATACAAACATTCCTGAATTAATGGATAAAAATTGGGTAAAAAATTTCTCATTTCTTGCCAGTATGTCAGAAAACCTTGAAAACTTAAATCGCTGTTTGCATGGAAACAACAAAAACAATAATAATAACAACATTTGTACGTCTGATAGTTGTATGGAAAGCAAATTTATCGGAAAAAAGTTTGTATCATTTTCCTTGTGTGTAGTCACTCTTGCAACCTCTTAAAAAGACTGAAAGTAGATTTTAAAAACATAGAGATTGATTTTTAATTGTGTGCAAATCAGTTTAATGTGCATATAATGAAGATCAGGCCATATCTACAAGCAGAAGTTCTAGATCTATTAAATTACACTTATATGAAACATCAATGTAAAGATTTGGCAGGAGTAGATATTTTCAAAATACTTAGAAAGTCAAAATCCCTATTCTTAGGTCATTTGCCGCCAATATGACAGCTACTTTTTGTTATACATACCTGTAATATATACGTGAGCAATTTTTTCCAAAACGAAAGTTGTAAAATCAAAGAGAATTTTGTGTATCACAGAAACACATCTTGTTGCTCAGTTAAAATTGGCTACATGCAGCTTCACTCTTAAATTTAATGAATCAATTATACATTCATCACAAAGCTTAAATTGGGCATGAAATAACAGAAAAAAAATAAAATCAAACAAAAATTAAAAAGAAATGAACAAATATACACTGACATAAACTTAATTGAACTTTTTCTTAGTTTGAGTATGTTCGCTGTCCATCTCTGCACACTGAAAACTTGCAATAGTGAAGGTGTTACATGCCCCTCCCTCCTCCTACCTTCCTTTTTACTGTTTTTTGCAGGCTGTATTTTATATGACGTCATTTTTGCCGACCACTGATGTAGACTGCCAAGATGATCCTATAGAAGAAAAGCTGGACTCCATCACCATGAATGCTGGAGAATAAAGGTCTCAAATATAAATTAAAAAGAAGTATTCATGGACAACAAAATATAAGGATTTGCTTTGACAAAACCAAAAGGAGGTACTTTCTGCAATATTTGTTCGAAGTACTACCAAAATGACATGTCCATACAGCAGAAAACAAAAGATGTGTTCATAAATATCCCACTTGAGAACTATTGTAAAATAAATGGAGATACAAGGAAACAATGTTTCTGAATATCACAGGATGCAACTGCATGAAAATAAACCAATTTTTTACTTCATATTGCAACAATACTGTAAAGCAGCGATCATCAGCACTGCTGGCTCTCTCCCTCTTCCTGCTGCACAATGGGGCATATTATGTTGCACTGCTTACCCTTTACCCATTTCAGCGAGTGCTGACGACCACTGCGTAAAGCATAAATGGAAAAAAATAGGGATGTCTTTAAAATTTGACGAAAAATTCACATTTTCTAGTTAAAGAGGAGGTTGCTCAAACAATTAAGTAAAAATTAATTGTATGAGCCTTGATGACTCCATATGTTCCAAGTTTAAACAAATGGTCTGAAAACCAGTCAGAGAGCCACTTTTTGCAGTAAAATTAGGGCATGTAAAATGTTGAGATGCATGGAGGCGTACTTGATGAAAAGTTTATATCTTAATTTAAAACAAAACTAGGCCTATTTTCCTTAATGGTCCATGAATTTGTCAATGTTACACATTAGTCTGAACTTTGTATATGTATGAGGTATGTCTGAAGAAGACGTGTGTATGTGTGTGTTTGAGGTCTGCGTGGGTCGAAATTCTTAAGATCCGGTCCGATCTGAACCAATCCCAAACCTCGAGATTATAATTATCACTTGAGCCCAACCCGAAACCCAAAGAGTACTGTACCTGATAAAGCAGAGGTCAAAGGCCACATTGGTCAATACCTGCTGTGAGCGATATCACTCCAGTAGGAGCATGAGAAAGAAAAATCTCCCAGTCTCCCAAGTAAAATAAATAATCAATGCTTTAGGATGGAAAAAGCGCTCACCGCGCACAACTGAGAGGTCCCAGGTTCGATTCCCTGTGCTGGAACGAATTTTTCTTAAATTAATAGATATTTAGAGTATGGCTACTTATAGTCACCAATTATTCAATGAGGATGGCGAGGTCTCATATAAGAATATATATGTGTATATATATATATATATATATATATATATATATATATATATCAATGTTAACAGTAACTCACAAACTGTTGTTGAAAATAGCCATAAAGTCATTTAAATATGCGCTCTTGCATACATGGCTTGAATGTCTTAAATGCAGGTAGTAGGCTATTGATAATATAATACAATGAGAGGAGTTTGGCTGGCACAGTGGGTCGTGTCCCGGTATGGCTCAGATCGAAAGAGCGCTCAGTGCGCACAGCTAAGAGGTCCCGAGTTCGATTCCTGGTGCCGGAACGAATTTTTCTCAAATTATAGTTAAGTGCATTAGCTTTTTGCTTTCCTCATCTACATAGTACATAAGAAAAACATATGTATTGTCGCTTGAGCATTGTTCCAATGAAACCCTTGCACAGTATCTTGAAGTAAAAATTAATAATTCTCAGCGAAATCACAACCTACAATACACTCATTCTGAGGTAGATTTTCTTTGAGATGCTGCAAATAGGCAGATTATTGTGTAGTGATAAATGAATATCTTAAAAGTTTTGGTAAACTCTCAAACAAGTCTTCTAAAAATTCTTGTAATGGTTTTCAGTACAGACTTATTATCAATCTGCATCCATTGTTGAAAGTCATTTTTTCAATACTGTTTACCTCAAAAGGTCTTCAAACCTTGTAACTATTAGAAACTGAAATAAAATAGTCATGTTGATGCCAAGGAAGCATTAATAGAAAAAGGAGTATCTTCTGTGGACCTCTGGAAAAAGAACTAAAGAAGAGACCAGTGAAGTGCTTTGTATGGAGTGTGGCATTATATGGGGTCAGAAACATGACCAATACGACGAAGTGAAGAGAAGTGACTAAAAGCATTTGAAATGCAGGTATGGAGAAGAATGGAACTTGTGAAGGGGACAGACAGAATAAGAAATGACGCTGAGTTTGAAAGAATGGCTGAAGAAAGAATGATGCTGAAACTGATCAGGAAGAGGAAAATAAATTGGTTTAGAATTAACTGCCTACTGAAGGATGCACTGGAAGGAATGGTAAACAGGAGAAGAGTTCGGGGTAGAAGAAGATATCAGATGATAGATGATATTAAGATATGTTGATCATGTGAGACGAGGAGGAAGGCAGAAAATAGGAAAGATTGGAGAAAGTTGAGTTTACAGTGAAAGACCTGCCCTTGGGCAGAACACTGAATGAATAAATAAATATTTTTCTCAAAAAGAAAAAAAAAACACTATCTTAAAAATTTGTTGATAAATTTTTTTTGATTTCTTCAATTTTCTTTTTATTTTACCAAAGATAGTTAAGTTGCATATCAAATTGAAAATCGTGAAATTCTCTTTAAAATGAGGTGCAAAAAAACTCTGTAGAACTTATACAAACGGAGTTATTGAAGATTGAAAACGTTAGTGCAAACGAAAAAAACTTTTTTTTTTTTTTTTTTGCAGATTTTAAAAATGAATCACATCAAAACCTAACAAGATATAGTTTTTCTAAAAACATATTTTAATTTAGAATTTAATCAAGAATTTAAGGATCCCTGGAAGTTTCATAGAAATCTGAGGTCGAGTTGAGTGACTGGTTGGTTTGGCATTGAATGACTCTCTATGTCTACGACGAGGCAAATGCCATTATGAAATATGAAGTCGAATTAAACAATAACTCATGGTACTGGTAGTCTACTGTTGTGGATGGGTGCTGGTTGAACATCTAATCATGCATGCACTAAAATCTTTGTATCATTTTTTAATCAGTATGTAATTCACGAAAAAAAAAAATATTGCATTTCTATAGGCCTGAGCCCGGCCCCAACCTTGACAAGCATAAGTGAATTTCAATCGGAATCCGGCCAGAAGGCTTGACCCGAGCTCGTGCTGAGCTCTAGTGTGTGTGAAAACCGACACATGAGTAGCTGAAGTCAGTTGTTGTTGTTTAGTCAACGTCTGAAGACAGGTATGAACCTCACCAGTGATACCAACAAGGTACCACTTATGAGGCAACTAGGCCAGGAGATAATGGAATAGGGTGACCGGCTCCTTTCCCCCTCCATCGCATACACTACCAATTAGCTACATATTACATTAACCACACTTCAGATGTATACAAACAATTATTGTTCTTCCTCTGACACATATTGTCAAGTGAGACGTACTGTCTGATGATATATGTACATATCAGCCAGAACCTCAATCAGAGGCACTGAAATCAGTATAGAATGGAAAATGTTTTGCTATGAGAAATTATTATAATAAGTTATACAGTTATTTATATTTTTCGTTGTGAATTTTTCTAAGTCAAATAGATCCACATAGAAGAAGATGGACCCTTACTCCTTGTAAATTATCTTTGCTACTTGTAACATTTGCTACATGTGAATGAACTGCTGAGGAAGGGTCTTAAAAAAGGTAACAACCTGCTTAGAATCTCATACTGAGACTATATAGGCTATGTTAATATATCAATTTTAAAAAACAATTTTCGTCAATATCAGTAAGCCTATATTAAAAGTGATTACAATACATAGGTAGCTATGTGCAAAATAAATTATGTCTATATAAGCCGCAGACCTAAAAAATGAATTATATTATTTTAATGTACCGAAGTACATATGATATTTCCATGCAGATATTCTGCGTCATCAGACGATGAAAGAGTAATGGAACGGAGAAAAATTCTCTCCGGCACCGGGATTTGAACCCGGGTTTTCAGCTCTACATGCTGATGCTTTATCCACTAAGCCACACCGGATTTAAGACGGCACTTATTCCGTTGGATCCCGGCCAACTAGTCACTCATAACGAGTGCACCTCAGCACATGTGTGGACTTCGGTCCTACGTTCATAGACATCTATGACGTAGTGCAAAGGGCGCCACTAGAGGGAACCCAAGAATTGGAGCTTAATCCAAGACGATTCTGTCCGATGCCGGGGTGGTATCCGGTGTGGCTTAGTGGATAAAGCATCAGCACGTAGAGCTGAAAACCCGGGTTCAAATCCCGGCGCCGGAGAAAATTTTTCTCCATTCCATTACTCTTTCATCCTAAAAAATGAAGTGAAATATGTATATTACTTAAGAACCAGGTAACTTACCCGAGATTTGTCTATCCCTATTGAGATCTATGTAAGCAGTTTGGGGAGATATTACTTTTGTGATTAAGAAGAAGGTCCCTTACATGTAATCCAGAATATAAAAGTTCAGCTTGTTATTGAGCTCATATTAAATGATTTTATTTATGTATGCATTCTGAATAATAGTTCAAGAAAATAAAACTATAAACAATTACATTAGCCTACTTGCAACATGATAAAAAAGTGAATTATTATAAAATGTATAATGAGAAAGTATGTCAGCTTTCGACATTCAACTTTTAGTAAGCAATGTTAAAGAGAAAATTTCTCTTCCCTGGCAAGTGTTGAATCCATCCCTATTCTATTATTCTACTGGCAGTACTGAACACATTCAACTACACATTTATAAATTGTTCACAAAATAATACCTGATGGAGTTTCTGATTTTCTTCAAAAACACGAATCATCTCTTCCTGACTTTGCTGTGTAATAAGCACACTTTCAGCAGATGTGATACATCCACTACAGGCCAGACAATCAGACAGGGAAATCTCCACTTTTTTAAGTTTCTGTACTCCACCATCCTGAAACAAACATAAAAAATAGCATTAACATTTTACCCACGAAGTTCATGAGCTACTTCTGAAATCAATAACAAAAACGTTAAAATCCAGATCAACATTGTTGGGTAGGACGACTATAAATAATTTACCACAATAATAATTGAACCCTTTCAGGGAAGACAACAGGCCTATAACTGTTTTAAAAATAAGATGGTTCCACCCACAACACTGGTGCCCCTTCCGATGTGTTTCATCTATAATACCTAATAATCTGCTTCACTCTGATACAGAAATTGCCAATACTTTTGCCCATCACTATGCTCAGGCACAAAAGAAAGGTACTCAGGTAAGAAAGCAATCCAAAGTAATTAAACATAAAATATCAGATCTCATAAATGAGAAGGTAAAGTATAAAAATAAAACATTTGATCTCATAAATGAGGTGGATACTTTATCAGATGATATTTTCACAACTCCTGTTACAATGAAAGAACTCAATAAGAATCCTGAAAAACAAGAAAACGCCAGGAGAAGACAAAATCCATCCCGAGTTTATCAAACATCTAGGAATAGAGGCTAAACGAACCACTCTTATTTTTTTTTTAACAAAATATGGTCTACAGGATTAATACCATCCCAATGGAAGAGTGCTGTTGTCATTTCGACTTTAAAAAAAGGTAAAGATCCTACATGCATGGCAAATTATAGACCAATCTCGTTAACTAGTGTTATGGCAAAGTTAATGGAATGCATAGTCTCTCAAAAGTTAAATTGGTATATTGATTTTAACAAATTATTAGCTTATGAACAAGCTGGCTTCAGGAAGCGTAGATAAACTGTTCAGCAAGTTACTAAATTTAATCAGGACATAAAGGATGCCTTAGATAGAGGTAACATACTTACTGCATTCTTTGTTGATTTTAGTGCTGCATATGACTCAGTTTGGAGAGAGAAACCGATATACAAACTTGCTCAATTAGGCATTAAATCTAACATGCTTCGATAGTTAAAGGCTTTCATTGATCAACGTTCATGTAAGTCAGTTTTGGATCTTCCCTTTCGAGACGCAATTTATTACAAACTGGCGTTCCTCAAGGAGCAGTGCTAAGTTGTGTTTTGTTCAATATATACATAAATGATTTAATTCAGGAATTAAAATCTATACCCAAAATAAGATGCCTATTGCATGCGGATGATTTAGTCTTCTATACTGAAACACCCAAAAGAAAAGCTGAGTCAGAAACCACTAACATTCTTAACACAGCACTCAACATCCTGGAACATTGGTGTGACCACAATAACATGAATGTAAATATGACTAAAACTAAGTTCCAAAACTTCTCTTTAAGTCATCAAGCCATACACCCTAACCTAAGATACAAAGATATTCCACTTCATCAAACAGATGTATTTACGTATTTAGGAGTGTCCTTTGATAGGAAACTAAAATGGTCTCACCAGGCAGAAAAATTATATCCTCATCATCCAAATGGTTAAATGGAATTAAACGAATTGCACTTTCAAAATGGGGTTGTGACCGGATTATCCTACAAACAGTATATAAAATGTATATACTACCTCAAATATTGTACTGTTGTGAACCCCTAATAACAGCTTCGGAGACAGTATTAGATAAAATCTATCAAGTGCAAAACCAAGCCCTACGCCTCCTCACTGGTGGAGTCAAAACCACTCCAATTAATGCCATGCTCCTCTTAACAGGATTTAAACCAATTCATAGATTAATTGAAGCGAAGGCACTAATTCTATACGAAAAGCTATTGAGAATTCCAGGAGACCAATTCTGGCAATCTTATCATAATGTCGAAAGAAGGTTGAAAACACAGCACGGATTTATACAAAGAGTCATGGAATTGAGGGAAATATATCAGATTTGTAATACTCCAGAACCTCTTCCTCAATTTTTAAATCCAATACTTCCTAACTCCATCATCTTATTCTCCGTAGATTTGGAAGATGATGTTCGTAAAAAAGAAACACCAGTAGATATATTAAGATCCCTGGCTCTTGAAACAATTAACCTCAAGTAACCAGAAACTGAGTGGCTTCGTGTTTATACAGACGGATCCAAATCAGAGGATGATATTAATGTTGGTGCCGGCGTATACAGCGATATCTTTGCATTCTATAAAGCGGTAGGCTGAAATTGAAATTGAAGCTATCATAAAATTTACTCTGTCACACGTTAAAAGTGTTAAAATTATTAAAAAGGTATTTACCTTCGACAGACGGCCCGTTTCGACGCTATTTGTCGTCGTCTTCAGTGTCTCTTGAACCACTGCTGATTTTGGCTCTGCGATGTGCAGTTGTCGATGGTAGGGGTGGGGATGTGTTGCTCCTATGGTGGGGGTTGGTTGTCTGTATGCTATGACGTACTATGACTTCAAACAATGTGTACGTATTGAACTGTAGTTGCGTAGACGACGACAAATAGTGTCGAAACGGGCCGTCTGTCGAAGGTAAATACCTTTTTAATAATTTTAACACTTTTAACGTGTGACAGAGTAAATTTTATGTTTTTAACAAAGTGTTAACGAGAACTTTAATCAATGAAGCTATCAGGGTAGCCTTAGCTCAACTGATATGTCATCAAACTAAATTCAAGAATGTCGTCATCCTGTCAGATTCCAAAGCAGCCATAGAATCTGTAGGTTCCTCAGACCCTGAGTTCCAAGACTGTCAAAATGCCATAGAACTATTACAAGCAAAACACAAAATCGTGGTACTACAGTGGGTCCCCGGGCATTGCAACTTATTTGGCAATGACCAGGCCGATGCCTTGGCAAAAAAAAGGTGCTAAAATTTTACAAACATCTCCTAAACCAACATCCTTCCAGACAATAAAATTATACATCAAAGAAGTTGCCCACAACATCCACTCCCATAAGATTACAGAAAGAACATATGGCAAACACTGGAGAAAGGGCCTTCTATCAATACCTAATGGACCAAGAAGATTGGCAGTCGCGCATTTCCGCCTTACAACTGGTCATGACTGCTTGGCGCAGCATCTCCACAGTTTCGGTATTTATCAACATCCAACCTGTACCCTTTGTGACATTCAAGAAGCGATGAATAGGGATCATCTCCAACGCTGCCCAGCTCTAAAGTCACTGACTGAATGTGCCAGATAATGGGAAGCGAGAAGCCTCATGCCTCTGTTCAGTTCTTAGTTTTTAGTTCTTTAAGGATTTTGTTTAGTTCCTTCATTAGATTTAATTTTAAGTTGTATTAAGTTAATTGTTTTAATCTTGAGGTTGTGTTTAGGTAAAAGATAAGTTATCTACGCTTATGTACCTGTCATTCGAATAAATAAATCTATAATACCAAAATCTTGTGGAATTATAGTCGTTATTAAAGTAAATGTGTTCTCTTTAGGAGCTACGAAGGCGCATCAGATGCATGGAGGTAGAACGTGAACATCGAAATATATAGGCCTACTATTTACAGGACTAAGTAATTGTGTAATTTTAGGTTAAGTATATTACAAAACATTGAGAAGCAAAATAAACTATCTTAAGAACACTGGTTACTTACAGACAAGTGTTTCTATTAAATGAATTCGTAAATATAACCTTACTTCTCCCATTTGTATGTAAGATCCATCTTCTTGTATTTTGATTTTCGCACCAGTACCACTATGTATTTTGTCTATCTTAACAGGTTTAATGCATTCCTGCAAAAATGAAATTTTACATCAGGTGACTAAAATGTTAAGATCACTCTCCATTGTAATTATATTTCCAGTTATCGGCTCTAGTTACTTGCGAAGGTGTAATGAAGTCATCTAAGTCTGTCAGTTGTAAAACTCCACTAAATCTAGATGCCATCTTTAATCACTCGCACTCGTTGCTTACGAGATTATACAAGCTGGCGCATAGCACGATCGAGAGTAGGTCTCTGTGAGTCATGACAATTTCTGCCGCTAGGTTCGCCTCCCTGCCCTATGAAATGATGAATAGTACCATTACAAAGCATTGTGCATCGTGAAAATAGTTCGATTAATTGTGCATTACTCATTGAGTACGAATATTACAAATATGCCAAGCATATTACAGTGTTATTTGAAGTTTGTTCAGCTAAGTTATATTCGAAAATTGTCTGTGTTTTGCTATGTGAAGAACTCTGTACCAACAGGTCGTATCTTTATAGGTTAAGGTAAATGTCAAAGTTCTCTCATATAACAAGCAATACTATGTTAAAAGTGGCGAATTGCATTTTCCGACTCTCGAATGATGTGACCCGAAATGTAAAATAATTTCATGCATTGGTTCACTTACCAAGCATTACTGATATAGGCCTAATGAAAATGTGAACGACGTGATGTAAACATTGAAGATAATGTTGTTACTGTTTTCCCTTTCTCTTTTAGAAAATACCGACAAAAGTAATGAATTATCTTCATGCTGTACTTGTTAGGTAATTAATGTGTATTTGTCTGTATTTTAGACCTGTGTATTGTTACGTAATTATCAGTGAATTAGGTTAGAGAACTTAACAAGGTTAGTATGAGATTAGGTAATGCACCTCAAACTGGTAACTAATAATGGCTGCTGCGAAATAGGCTGAGGTGGTTATCGTGTGAATCAAATTATATCTAGAATATCTAGTTTTATTATATACGGATACGTAAAGTTTTTTGTTTGTTTGTTTTAGCATGTGTTTGTAATTTTGTGAGGTTATGTCTAGCCTAATTTATTTTTATTCTTGTATCATTACCAATACATTAATTTATTTTATATTCATTTCAGGTGTTACGGAGGTGTTACATCTATGGTGGCAACTCTACTTATGTTAGGATATGAAGTAACAGTATATATTCAACTTCATCATTTGCTAAACATTAAAGAAAACTGTATGTCTTCGACTCATTCCATCGTCATTTCTTCTTATGTATGTGAACCACGTTCATTCTAAAAGTGCTACATTAAATGAACACTATAGACAACGTGATGGAACAATTTACAAGTTACTGTTAAAGTGCTCAACATTTTCAAGTGGTGCTATACCCATTGTTTCAAAATGTACATACATATTTTTATATTTCTATAAGAGGTGTCATAAATTATTTCAGCATATTTGTAAATTCTTCTAAATTAATTCTTCTAATTAATACCATAAAGTAATGAAATAATATAGGCCTAGCCTAGGCCTATATGTGATTTTATACTACCGGTATTGATGTTGATCTTGGTAAATTAATCCAATTTCACAGTGTTGTCTTTTGTATTGTGGTTCATAACAATTATAACAGTTTGTACGTGGAAATGTTTTTAAAATAATAAATTCTAGCTCATGATTTTAAGTGGTCGTTTCAATGGGAGGTTATATTGGAAAGATGATCACAAATGGATAATTTACTGCAAGATACAAGAACTGAATATAAGTGAGTGTTCCGTTGAAAGTGAAAGTGAAAATTTCGTTTTACAAGAGCTAAGTAGGCGTAATATTTATTTTAGAAATTATTTGAAAGCTACAGAATATAAAGAATAGACCTGTAACCATAGAAATCAACTGCGAATGGTGAGTGGCCAGGTTTCATTAATAATTGAAAGGAAGTAAAAATTATTTTCTTCTTATCATCCTGTTTTCAATATTTAAATTTAAGCACCTTTCTCTTCCTTGTTATTTCGTGAGAGATTACTTCATACTATCACATAAGCTAAATATTTTTCTGTACAGATAATAAAAATTACATACATAAGTAGGCTACTTGAATACTGACGATACAAACTTCATATACATACCTCACCAGGTATATTCAAGAAGACATCTAATGTACTGTAACCAGCACATGATTAAAATACTGATCAAATGTCCAACAGTTTCTTATTGCACTCTTCACTTCAAAAGTTTGGCACATAGTTAATGAAAATCTTGATCAGGAAATCATTCATAAAAAAGTTAAATGTACACGTTTAAAACTTTCCTATAACATAGGGCATCCTCATTGTTACTTTTAAGTTTTAGGAATGTGCGCTTATAACTGTATCACAATCTGAAATAATCATAATATTTATAACACGATAGTAGATAGTCAGTGGCTTCACAAGTTTTCCCAAAAGAAAGAGGGACATTTCCTCATCTTTACATGTGTCGCACTTCAGTTCTTGCGAAAATCTTGGCTTCAGAAAAGAATACTACAGCGTTTACTATTACTATGCTCAATAGATTAATCAGTAGGCCTATAGAAATGTTTACACCACTGCAAGAAAAAATCGCGTAATAATTATACTTCTCAATTATTGTGCCGTTCGTATTTTTTTAAAAGAGAGGGAAAAGTTACGCCTTCTTGCAAATGCTTAATTATGAATTCAAGGAAATTAAAGATAATACAGTACCTTAATTAGTGGCAATATCTTATTTAATAACAATATTAAAAATATTAGGTGAAAAGGGTAGGCTATAGTGCATATATGTAAGATGTCAAGTTAATTTATTTCCGGAAATGTTTGGTGTATGAACTGAAGTACAGAGCAGACAGTTCCTCAGTTTATATGTAATATGTTTTAATATCAAGAATGACAGCCTTTTATTGTAATATAATTGAGGAGTAGAAGTTTGCAAATTACGTCTATTGTCCATAAAATATTGTACGAAGCATTTAATAAGCAATGGTGAGTCCTTTAAATGCCCCAAATGTCAATGTCTTTTAAGTGTTCTGCTATGAATATATAGGGCAGAACAGCGCTCCGAGCGGCGGAATTGGCATTACGAGGGAACCACTTCAGACTCGTTTTTCTAGCTCTATGCGCCAGCTTGTATAATCTCGTAAGCAACGCTCGCACTCATACCACTGTGCCAGAGCACTGTGCTCATACTTTCAGCAGAGTCGCCACTGACCAAAAATAAAATGTACCAGACATCACAGAAAATTGTACTTTATTTTATTTTATTGTTATCATTATTTTTGCGCCCGCCCAACAAATTACAAATTCTGGGAAAAAGCAATAATAAGAAGGCTCTGCAATAATACCATACAATTCTGGGAGCCTGTCCTCATGGAGAACTACTGAGGAATAGTCGTCACCACAAGATTCGATCCCTCCTACGAGGAAAAAACTATCAAGTAGAGGAGGAGGTCCATGGCACCTCATACGTATAAAATATGCCAACATTTTACAGCTGGCGCGACAGTAGCCCTCTAGCGGCAGGCAAGTTAAAAGTGTGCACACTACGTATGATAACACATCAGAAAACGGGTTTTGCGTAATTTATTTTATATTTTTATGCTATACAATAAGTGTATATGGTTCTTACTAATTCTACTTTAGAATCCTGGAAGAATTTCGCACGCAGGTAATCTACAAGTTTCAGAAGCTGGGAATAAACGTAATTCTTTCTGCTCCTTACAACTAAATCATGGCCCTGATCACGTATCATGGTTTGAAATAATATAATTGTTCGTACGTGGACGGTTAATTCAATTCATTCCTAAATATATTTATAAACCATTGGAACTCTATATTTCCTGTGAGAAGAGTCAAAATTGTAGGGCATATCTCGTAGGGTACATCGCGTGGTGAACTCCTCTCCCTATTTCCTGAGAAATTAACTATTTTCCATACCGCAAATTGGGGTAAACTCGGCCGCTGAGGTAAACTTAAAAAATAAAAAAGGGGAAGATTTAAACCTTAATTTGACATTGATTTATGAAGTTCATTATTTTTCTTTTTTATTATTATTATTTTGAGTCGCTAATAGTGCTGATATTATAGTTTAAATTTTTATGGAAAGTTTACCGCATTTTACATTACATTTCCAGTTTTCACACATAAGCTTTATTTTAACTTACCCTACCTATATAATACGTAATTTACATGCACTTACTGTTATTATGACGTAGGTGAGAACAAATGAATACACAACTTTGTTGAAAAAATTGTAACTTCAATTAACTCAGAAAATGTAGGCCTAATTTTATTTTCAGAGCAGAAGTGGTGTAAGCCAAAAATGGGTAATGAGGGTCATAGTAAACATTCTGTAAAATATAGCGCAATGTAGCAGTTAATATTGAATTTATTTAAACTATTAGTAGTCAGTGAATAGCACGAAGGATATATTAATTGCTACTTTGCGCTGTATTTTACAGAATTTTTACTTTAAACCTCATTACCTAATTTTGACTTATACCACTTCTGCTCTGAACGGCTCAAATAATCACTGGTAATGTAGAATCAACACCAATAACAGTCATGCAAATTATTACAGAAAAGATTGCTTTTTATATTAAATTTAAAAAGGCTCTTTTATTTCTTGAGAACTTAATACGTCTGCCACATGAATCTACACCAACACATCAGAAATTTATCGACACAGTCTGGATTTATTCAAGAAGTGAATATTTTGCAAAAGGATTATAATACGCCATGAATTCTTGAAAAAATTAACACCATAATCCCTACTTGAATGCAATGTAACATTCAACTTTTGAAAAATATAAAGAAAAAAACACGAATACAAAAATTATGGAATTACTTGCATTAAAAACTGTAGATACATTATCCAAAATCGTAATGGTTACACATTTACACATAATCTCTGCAAAACAATAATATAATGTAACAGGTATTTACTTTTTTTTTATTTAAACTCTCCTTCCTGACATACAAATAGGTAACTGATAACTAATAAATGTTTTATAGAACATAATACGTAGGCTACCTAAAGCGTGGATTATTGGTTATGACTGAGTTATGATTTTCTCTTGGTCTTTAGGGAATCTGAAGAACGACAAATTCGGAGATTTAAACTTGTTGTTACTGCAATTTTCGTCATTGCACACATTTTTCTTTATTCCGACGCATGATTAAAATGTTATTATAACATCTCGCATACCTTCAAAACACGTGCTGGCTGTATCAACCCAATGACCAGTGCCTTGCCTGCCGCTTGAGCGCTAGTGTCGTGAATGTTGGCAAAAAGAGTGTTGAAGTTGCGCGACTGTATATATTAGACTGTGGTCCATGGTTTGTCCACAAATGGATCTACAAGGCGCATTGACATCATCGCTATCCCGACAAGATCAACAAGCGGATTCATAATTGATCCAACTGTAAGGATGGAAACATACGAAAATCAACCTGCTGAGGTACATCAGGAAAAATGCGACATATACAACCCCACTATACCATATTATAAGGAAAAATATCATCTAACGTCGATCGAAGTTATTGGATTACTGATTGGGGCAAGAGCAACCATCACAAAAAGATTCGAGCATTTTTGTAAGCAGTTTGGTCTAGGACAAACTCTTGTCACTGAAGTATCTATGTCTGCAGTGAAGGGATCTATAAAAATCCTAAGAAAACATCTCTATAGTTATATAGATTGAGCTCTTTGCTATGGCGATCTGCTCACTTAAGTTGGGTCTTGCAACCAGTGCTAAATAGACGACTGTGATCATCCAATAGCTAATAGATACTAGGAAATTTTATGTTTCTTCTGGAATTAATGATGTTTTGTTTAGTCTTTTCCAATTATTTCTAATTGTGCTATTTCTTATTCTTTTTCTTCTTCATTATTTTTTTTTCTCCATTATAACAACAATTTTATGGTAAGCTTTGTCTTCTAGGCAGCCTTCACTTGGAAGAAGATGAATAAAATTTATTCCAAATAAAAATATTTTGTTGTTGTCCCTTTACTATATTTTTAATTAATCTACTTACTATGTATTATAATTATATGTTTGTATAGATTGACTGATGAATTGTATATGCTTTAGGCCCGTTACACAGTCATCCGTATGCTACGCGCTACGGACTACGGATCCATAGCAAAATACCTTACATATATGGAAGCTTACACAGTTCTGCGTACTGTACGCATCCGTAGGATCCATACGGACGTCCCGCTACGCGCTACGGACTACGGATCCGTAGCAAAATACCTTACATATATGGGAGCTTACACAGTCATGCGTACTACGCATAGCGTAGCGACATAATAAGCAGTAAAATTCATGTTTGAAAGCATTATGATTTTTGATGCGTAGCTGTTATCAGTCAATTAGATAGAAGACAATGTTTCTGGGATCATTTTTTGAATAATACAAAAATAGAGGCATCAGGTAGAAGTTGTGGCGTGATGTGTGACATTATATTGAAAAATTTTGCAGAAATGGACAATAACACACAATGAAATGCAGGTGAGTGATGAAGATGAGAAAAGACATGGCAGAAGTTCCAGAAAAAAAATCTTCCGTTGAGGATAATTTAGTTAGCTGTTAGGACATTTTTCAGAAGTAGAAACTACATTATTTTATGGAAACAGTCTTGCGAATACAAAACATGAACCATCCTCTTTTATTCCGTCCTTCCCATTCACTTCACTTCACTTAGTCTGTTCATTTGCCACTTTTCGGTGGGCTAATATTCAGAAAAATCGTACATGAGAATAGGCCTACACAAATATCAGTTCACATTGTCACACTGGAAACATTTCCCAAACAGAACAATAGTCTTCCTTGATGTCAATTCTCCAATCTCCATCAACCTCCAAAGATAATCTTTCACTGACAGGAATTTACCTACTATGGGCAACACACTACTGTATATAATATATATAAAACCTCTTATCTATAAAATAAGTTAAGGGATATTTAATTAAGAGTACCTAGTCAATATAAATATTTCCTCAGTGTATTTAAAACAGATTTAATCTAAATCAGTGATTCTCAACCGGGAAGGGGGGGGCTGCAGCCCTGAGGGTGACCGACCAACTAGTAATGGGGTGCAATGAAAAAATAATGTGATAATAATAATAATAATAATAATAATAATAATAATTTTAAAAGTTCTTCTTTGAAAATTTTATTACCTGACAATTTTACATTAAATTAAAACAAGCTAATTAAGTTTTTTTCTTTTTGAATTGATACCAAATTTCATACTACTACTTTGTATGTTCTACATTCTACTCTACACCTCAGGCCAGGGAGCCGCACTAAAATAATGTGAGGAAAAAAGGAGCCTCAAAATCAAAAAAGGTTGAGTAACACTACAGTAGTCCACCGCTGTGGAGTATTGGTCAGCACGTTTGGCTATGAAACGAGCGGGCCCGGGTTCTGGTTGGGACAAATTATCTGGTTGGGGTTTTTCGGGGTTTTCCCCCAATTAATTGAAGCAGAATTTCTAGGTAACTTTCAGCGTTGGACCTCGGACTCATTTCGCCATTATTAATTCACATATCATCATCCATACACGGTGCAGCGTGCTGTTGTTGTACAAGAGCGCGGCAGTTCGGCTACCCAATCATTCACAGAATAGGATTGGTAAGCACAATAAGCCTCAGACTGCAGTGTAAGCCTTCGGGTCCCTCCCCCGTACAAGAGAAAGGAAAAACATTACAGTACATTCTACACAATCTACACCTTAGACTTAGAGGCCTGCACTAAAATAAAGTGAGGAAATGAGAAAGGTTGAGAAACTCTGATCTATATAGATTACAACAAAAATAATTGATGGTTTTGTAATTTGTTATAATGAACAAGAAATAATAAAATGTCGATTATAAATAATTTATTCATCTGAGTAATTTTTATCACCTAATGTTAACAGCACACCGCTCGGTAGGACATAATTATGTAGATCCAGTTCAAGCTGCATTTATTGTAATTTTTCCAATTGTTCATAAACGATTGAATAAACATGCGAAATTAGTTAAAGGAACTTTCTTTCGGTCTCGCGCAAGTCACTATGTAGATTTATAAAAGCTTCCTTCAGGATTCTTAGAACTAGTAGCGAGTGAACACAATATTGTCTATTATGCACTCTTTTCAATACAAATAATGTGCAGCCAAAAGCTTTCCTTGAAGCTCATTTTGAAACAAACAAGCCGACCGATATAATTAATCTGCTATGGATTTGCTACGCGTGACTGTGAAAGCAAACTGCCTACGGATCCGTAGTGCGTACTGCGTAGCATACGGATGACTGTGTAACGGGCCTTAAATAGAATAGTAATCTGTATAGCTCAACTGATGTATTGGTTAAACTATAAAACGTCTTTGCATTGTTTATGCTTGTAATTTGAAGTAATTTGCAGGATATGTATTATCAATTTTTGTACATCTCAACTGATGGAATTGTTTATGCTTTTAAATTGAATTAACTTACTTGCTATGTATTATATTTTATAGTTCAATGAGTAAATTTAATAATCTGATTGCTACCGGGTAGCCTATGTGCTGTATATTTTTAATAGCGCCTCCAATGAGCTCAGTCTGCAGACTTGCTGGCCTGCTCAGCGTATAGGGATTATATAGAATGGACACTGGACGCTGAGCGAATTTTCCTGTTCTTTTGTTTTTTATTTATTTTTAATTCCTCTTGGATTTTGATCAGTGTTGCCAACTGGACGGAAATTCCGTCAAAGTTGACGGAATTTCAATGTAGCAGACGGGAAAAGAATGTCTTTGGTGGGTTACGGATTTTCTGGCGGAAATTACCATTTACATCGTCCTTTGACTTTCTTAACTGCTGTCATTTGCATTGTTTAATTTTGGGGGGAGCGTAGATCAACAAAGCACATCAACTGCAGAACTATATAGAGGCAGATGATCTGGATGAATTACTATTATCTTAATCAAGATTGTCAAGGAAGTTGCGTTAATATTTGCTTTTATTTGTATATAAATTATTGAGTGGGTCTTACTTTTTTTTAATTTTGACGGATTTCCAGGTGATAGACTGACGGGGATACAATTTATGTGTTGGTAACACTGATTTTGATACAGTTTCGGACTTCATGGGTCCCTGACTGCACTATTATATTGTTCCTTGTGTTGTAGTTCACAGGATCTCTTCTTCGCACAAATTCGAAGACGTTGATGTCCTTGAAAATTGTTTGGAAATTTGTTTGTAGATGTGCTTCCTTATACTACTGTATCACAAGACCACCAGTTAGATTATTACGCAATATCAAAAATAGCCATTTTCGGCGTTCTATACAGTCTGAAGTCGTCTACATTATAGCTTCCAATTCTTTTAATGAAATAATTTGGGTTTCTTGGAAGTCGACTATAAAACTTCCTTATAATTTTGATAAAAACTTCATGTATATATGGCATACTGAGATCTTCATGTATTTGAGAATGTTCTAGTAAACCAGTCAGACCCGAGCCTTGTTTTGGTGCAACCTGTAGTGGTTTGTAAGCATTGCTGTTCATATAGCCACAGGAAGGTGCAGCATATGTTATAATTGACAGTACCAAAGCCTTATAGAGATGCACCTGACTTTAATAGCGGAAATATATGTACTATGCGTCCAATGGCTTTTCCTTTAATCTGATGCCAGGACAAGCGCTGGTCCAGAGTTACGCCAAGATATTTGACAGTCGGTTGATACTCCAGCTCTTTATTGCATAATGTTAAGTTTAGGGATTCTTTTCATCGTGCACTTCGTGAAACAGATAGCCTGTGTTTTTATCAGCATTTAGGGTCAGGCACCATTTCTGAAACCAGTTTTACAAGAGATAAATTACCTATCCTTACATTTAAATAAAACTTCACAAGATTTGTTCTAAAATATATACACAGCTAAAAGCATGAAGGGATTGGAGGGGAAATTAGGAGAGGCGAGCATTGGTCCTTGTGATATAGCATTGTTTGTCAGTATTTTGGAACGGCACCTGCTTGCGGTGAGGCCAAAAGTCTGGATAAATGCTTGTGTTTCCATCTCGTCTCGGTGCTCGTACAGTTACTTAAGTGTAATTGTTAATTAAAATAAGTGTTTTAATGCTTGTTCTTAAAATATTCTAAATTTTATTGCTATTATTAAAAAGAAAAATCAACCATTTATAATGACATCGTAAGATCTAAATAATAATAATAATAATAATAATAATAATAATAATAATAATAATAATAATAATAATAATAATTCAATACTTAGGCCTACATACTTTCTTATAATTAATGTATTCATATATTTTTATATTACGAGGTGCATTAAGAAAGTAAGTTTCCCTATTAAAAAAAAAGAACACACACTTTCAGGAAAACATTTATTGCCAACAGGTACAGCAATGTTTCAGTTATTTTTCAACATAGCCACCATCAGAATTGAGACACTTGTATCGTGGGATCAACTTTTGTATCCCTCTGTCGTAGAACTCTGCCGCCTGTGAATGGAACCAGCGTGTGACAGACGTCTTCAGCTCTTCGTCGTTGCCAAAACGCTCACCAGAGGACAGGAATTTCTTGAGGTGCAAGAAAACGTGAAAATCGCTGGGAGCAAGATCAGGACTGTAGAGTGGATGATCAAACAACTCCCAGCCAAATTCCGTCAAAACAGCTGCTGTGCGCCGAGCCGTATGTGGACGAGCATTGTCATGGAGGAGCACAACATCTGCAGTAAGCTTCTACGCCTCTTGTTTTGAATGGCACGTCGCAATTTTCGCAGTGTTTCACAGTAACGGTCAGCGTTCACTGTTTCACCTCTTGGAAGGAAGTCAATGAGCATAATGCCCTTTCTGTCCCAGAACACCGTGCACATCACTTTCCGTACCGACAGCGTCTGTTTGAATTTCGTCCTGACCGGAGATCCACTATGCCGCCAATGCATTGACTGCTGCTTGGTTTCCGGGGTGAAGTGCGAAATCCAAGTCTCATCGCCCGTGACGATCCTGTCGAGGAACTCGTCACCGTGATCATGATACCGTTGCAGAAATGTCAGTGCTGCTCCTAAACGTTGCATTTTGTGTTCGGGTGTCAGGTTTTTCGGCACCCTCCTGGCACACACTTTTTTGAACAGCAGGTGCTTAGTGACAATCTCATGCAACAAAGATCGCGATATCTGCGAAAAATGGCTGCTCAGCTCCGTAATCGTGAAGCGACGGTTCTCCATGATGCACTGCCGCACCAGCTCAACATGATCATCATTGATGTTGAGCTCTTCATCATGGACACTTTGACGACCTTCGGAAAACTGCCTACACCAGCGACGCACCATCTGCTTACTAATGATGTTCGGCCCATAGACCTGACAGAGCTGCCGATGAATTTCAATTGGCGCAATGCTTTGTGCATTAAAGAACTTTATCACCGACCGAACCTCGCAGGCGGCGGGAGAAGGAATAAGAGCTTCCATTTCGGACCACTGCTGCCACGCTACTGGCACCAGGCGGGACCTGTCGGGCAGGCATATGATTGATACGTCATAGATCTGTTACGCATGCGCAATTGACACGGCTGATTACGTTTACTTTCAAGGAGAAAAAATCGGGAAACTTACTTTCTGGATGCGCCTCGTATTTCAAATTTTAATTTTGAATTTTCTGTGACCAATAGTATGTAAAACCAATTTCAATGTGTTCGCGCTCGGTCGGTTAATCCCAAGACTCTGTGAAACTCCATTTTAATGTTATTAACTCGCGGATATAGGGCTCGAACCTGCTCTACTGGGTGTTCAGTTCAAAATGTGTCTTGGCTCGCTGTATGCCGTCATGTGGCTAGCTGATGAGCCTAGAGAATTCAATCTTCCTACACTTCCGCAGCTCAGGTGTATAATCTAAGAGGCAGAGAAGTTGGCTAGCAAGTACGGCGTTCATTCTGAAGAGTACGTGCCGATACGTACAGGAATGTGAACTGTTTGGAAATACGTACTGTCGGGATATGGGGAGAGGGTTAAGACGATTACTTGCGTATTTGTTGACATTAACTTCGACGGTCAACATGGACACGGAGCATTTGATTTGTGTTGTGTAATGTTATCGTACGCAACCGATTATAACAAATACCCTGCGTACGACTTGCTGGCGCAAAACACAGTTCGAAAGAGGTTATGGTAGCACACAGACCGTACAGACAGCCATCTGTTGCTACAACGTTCAAGTTATACCGTACACGTTCTCAAGTTCAGATTGAAGAGCGCCTTAAATAATAGGCAACTTCTCTAACATTTAAGCTGAAACTCGCTTCAAATCGGTGACCCAACAACAGTGACGTCATGACACACTTTGAAATGAACACCCAGTATTCCGCATGACACGCAGAAGCCTTAGCAGCCTGAGTTGTTGAGATAAGACAGAAGGCCTGTTTCACTGTTTTCTGCGAGTTATATCGACCTCAGAATGAAGGCCCAAATTTCAACGTTACTGCATGATTTTTATATATGAATGAAGTGTTTCATTGTATACTCGTACATGACCTGTAGTTTAAAGTCCTGAAAAAAAACGCACACAGTCACACAAAGCTGATATGTCATGCAATGGAATGGAATTTCGGGAACGGGGCGCTACGATCCTGCACTGCGACCTTTCAAGGTCTATTGTGCTAACACTCAAGCTGGACGCATTCCCAATGTCACACTTGCTGACTACACTAAGGTTAGCTACGTATCCAGGTTTCGAACAGGCAACCCATACGTCCCTAGGACAACCCCCTCCGTGTGTCGTCAGCCGTGCTATGGAATGATGACGAAATGAAGAAATGTTGACGGAATGATGTAGATGCTTATTATGAGGAAACGGGAGAACCTCTAGAAAGCTGCGACCTTGTCCGCCACAATGTCGCTATGGATTTTTCAATGAAAAATTCTAGGCCTTGCCGGGACTCGAACCCGGACCGCCTGCGTGACAGGCTGAAGGTCGGCGACTACAGCAGTGGAATCATGTACTAAATTATGCCGAGAAACTGCATTATGATAAGGAAATGTATCTTCCTGTGTATCGATATATATACCGCGAATTTATAGTCTACCAAATAAGAGCAATCAGACATTTTACGTACGAAAGCTGTAGCAATAATTTCACTTTTATTTCGCAATCACAGTTGCGTGTCTTTGTTATGAGTATGATTATTTACTGATGCAGACAACAAAAAATATCCGTAACTTTAATGTGTGGCATAATACATTAATTGGCTGTTGCCCTTGATTACTAATGACGGAAATGTGAAAACGAGGCCACGATGATTACATGGGCGATGAATAGGGAGCAGCAAGAGACATCGACCCGAGACGAAGCCATACTACGCGACATATCAAGAAAGAAGAGCGAGTTCAGCAACATTTCTTTCGTAGTTTTCAAGAAACGACACATTTGACATTTAGCTAATATGATTCGTTTGGTAACGAGGTAACTACATATAACAAATTAGCTTATTTTCTCACACAGTCGACTGAGGGATTCTTTAGAGAGATTGTAATTCGGCCCGAAACAGATTTTGTGAGCATTTTCATTTTAAGAATCCTACTGTACTACCAAAATTTCTGTAGCTTTGACCTAGAAAATCGAGCGCTAGTGCAGTACTTATCACCTACCAGCTGGTGCGTGGGAATGCCAAGCTACTTGGAACTGGAGTAAGATTCTCATGATTGCGTCGGTTACTGTGTTGCCACGTCTGATTAAATCATCACTAAGGGTGATGAAAACTATCTTATGTCGACCACTAATCGAGAGTAGGTGACAGCACTGGAGACACCGGAGAGAAATTCAGCAAGCTGATAATGACGAGTTAAGACTTAGTTGCTGGGTGAAACGTCGGCCAGGTGATGTCAGTCGATCTACAGTAGTGGTTCGCTTATTTTACGCGTCATCAGAAGTTTTGGCACATCAGTAGCTGCCTGTGACATGGTTAGGATGGGGCCTTTTTCACAATGTTTACAACCTTTGTAAATTGTAAACATTGCTTGTAAATTTTAAACTTCTGTTTCACAATCTTTGTTTGTAATGTTGAACTTTACAAAAGAAATCAAATCTTTACAAATTAAATTTACAAGTATTCTGTTTCACAATGAAGAGTAATTTTACAAACGTGTAAATTTTACTTGTAAAATTAGCACATTTTCTACAATACCTCTGAGATGTGTAAAGTTTGATATTGCAACAAATTATGAATAAATACAATAAAGAAATACTTATTAAAGTAATTTTTGAGTAACTGGATAATATTAAGAATTAAATTAACGCAGTTTTGATGTTATTAAGGAGTTCTAATGACTCAGACAAAGATATTGAATTTAGGCCTAATCAAACGAAGACGTATACGTAAAATTCTCCGGGCGAGAATTAATAACACGTTCGTATCATTGTATAAATTTAATGAAAGGTTTCGAATGAGTCCCGCGCTACACTTCAGAATACTGCGTAAGTATTTATATGCGAAGACTGTATTTAATAAATACTCGCACTTAATATAGAAGTTCCTTGCACCAAAAATAAATAATTCAATAATGCAATAGCGACACTACTTACGCGGTATTCTGAAGTCGTTTCGAGTCCCGTTTCGCTGGAATCTCTCCTACAAGATATGGGACATCATATCCAACATCCAAAAGAGAAAAGTGATGCCCTAACCTCAAAGCGAGAACTGTAGGCTATTGTTTTGCATTGCATGCATACTAGCTGTCAGTTACGTGGGTTAGTAGATAAGAATGGAATTTCTGAGATATCAGTGTGCAAAAGTGCCCACAGGGTAGTTGATGTTGTTAAAAGAGTTAAATTCGGGGCAGGTTTTTGATCACCAAAATGTTATTTACTATAGCACAGAATTTTTATGCTGATGATGGGATCACTAATGTTTGAGGGGTTAGGAATGCAACATTAATAAGTACTGATGGATCAACACAAAAAATTAACCTGATTTTGTGTTTAGACATCGTAATTATTTTATAAATTGCATATTTGTACGTGGACCAAATCTGTTATTTACTTATTTGACTGAATTTTGTGCTAACTTTGGTCATTTAAGTAACAGACGTATTTGTATACTCGACCAATCACATCACATGAAACTCCATTGTCGCCAATATATAAAAATCTAAATACTTTAATTTTTTTTTAACAATACTTTATATTTTCTGTTGGTGAAATATGAATCAGCAAGCTTAGAATAATCTATTTTAGTACAAAATATAAACATATGTATCGATAATAGTAAAAATACAGCGACTTCAGCTCTGTTCCTTAGCGATTTTTGTAAACTGTCGTTGGCGATCGTGTGTAACCAATAATGCGTATTTGTAAATTTCTTTAGCTGATTTTGTAAAGCTCGTCAGACTTTACAAACTAATAAGATAGCATTGTGAAACACAATTTACAAGCATTTGTAAACTTTTACTTGTTATTTGTAAATTGTTAATTTGTAATTTGTAAGGATTGTGAAACGGGCCCCTGTGTATTAGATCGGAATCGACAGAGCTTATTGCGACGTTGTCATGCCCAGAGCAGTGTATATTAGAGAGTACCGCATTCTCGGCTGCGGCGGCCATATTTACTCCTTGCTCGGCACAGAAGCATAAGCAGTAATGCTAGAAGGAAGGTCATTAAAGGCAATATCATACATGTTTTGGTCATAGTAAAATGACTCATTAGAGATAACACTTTATTATTTATGTTATGTCCATTTCAATAGGGATAACATCAGCAATTTTCTACTGGAATTCTCATACCAACACTTCGACTGCCACATTAACAGATTGTTGTAGTGAATTTGCTATAACAGACAATTTTCTTATATTCTAGTCCTAAAATTCAGTGATAAGACGTTTTCAAAAATATTATAACATGTTGGGAACGTATGAGTTGAAGTGTTAATGAATAAAAACTTCAAATCCTTTAATTTCAACTCATTTTCTACCAACGTTTCACATTTTTCTGCGTATAGAATTATATCAAATACGAATTTACAAGGGTATACAAGTGACATTATTTTATACGACTCGAGAGTCACTAATGTGCTAATAAAATTTATAGATTCATCCCCGTTATCAGCTATTAGACATGAAAAACAGTTTTCACAAATGTGGAGTGTCGTTTCAAATCGTATTAAATACATCCTCGGTCGAAATTTAGTTTGAAGTGATTTCGCATAGCTGAGATGGTATTCTTTAAGACCCTGATCTCATATTGGAGCAATTCGTATTCTTTCCCGCCATTTTTCTATGATGAAAATTATGTGTTGGATCAAATCGTATTATGTACAACTTCCATTAGTTAAAATCTTAAATCGACAGCGTTGGCCAGCGTGCTGTATCTTCCCGCCATTATTGAATTTCCCGCTGTTTTACAAAATTGTGATTATGAAGGTATGTACAATAGCAAAATCTATTAAGAGCAGTAAGGGAATCAGAGACAGGAGAGGTGGTGCCCGAAAGAGAGCACTATATGTAGCTAAGAAGAGAGAAGTAGTGAAATTTATCTCTAAATTAAGAGCAACTGGTCCACACCTGTGGAGTAACGGTGAGCACGTCTGGCCGCGAAACCAGATGGCCCGGGTTTGATTCCCGTTCGGGGCAAGTTACCTGGTTGAGGCTTTTGTCCGGGGTTCTTCCTCAACCCTATATGAGCAAATGCTGGATAACTATCGGTGCTGGACCCCGGATTCATTTTACCGGCATTATCACCTTTACTTCATTCACACGCTAAATAACCTCAGATGTTGATAGAGCGTCGTAAAATAACCTCCTATAAGACAGAGCAAGGTAATCACATTACAATAGAAGTAAAAGTCAGAGACTTTATTTGGATTTCGACTTAAATATTACAAAGCTCTTCAAAGTGTACAATTAAAGTGTTAATACCCGACTTAAGAGTAAAAAGATTTTTTTTTTTTTCAAATATTTCTCGGACAGAATTCAATAGGCTATAGGATTTTGTACACCGGCCAATAATGAATGCAGTTATTGCGCACACATGCTGTTCCCAATAAGAAACTGCGATGATACAGTGAAAAAGACTAGGCTCTTAATCGATTTAGGCGCACATAAGCTTCGTGCCAATACGTTCCATAAAATTATGAGAACAGAACCTAATGGGGCACAGTCATTTTGTTTCGACTTACAGCAACCGCTCTCGAAACTCAGCATAGGTGAAGTATATTATTCAAGACAATTAGCTTTTTGTACTCTCTGTGTAACTGATAAAGCTTCACAGAAGCCAAATTTCTTTACATGGAATGAAGCACAGCCTGGGCGGGCGTTATATTAGGCTGTTCGCTGATGAATGTGGTGGACAAAATAGCATGCATGTTGTACATGCTCTTGGTCTTTGGCTCCAAAGAAAAGCAAGTCCTCAGGTTTATGAAAATCTGTTAGTTTTTCCGGTAAGAGGCAATTCTTTTCTACCAGCTGACAGAGCGTTTGGGCTAGTAGGAAAAGTTTTGCGTAAGAAGAATGAAATTCTTACTCCTGAGGAGTATACGGCGATATATGAAACAGTGGGGACAGTAAAATATTTAGGTACAGATTGGCATGTTGGGGATTTCAAGCTCTTGGCTAATGAATTTCATAACCTCAGTGGCATAAAATAAATGAAAAGAATAGTGCTAAAGAAATGCGAGAAGAATGGAAAAGTATATATCGCTTTCAAAACGGAACCTAAATACCGATGTGACGACCCATCTAAATCATGTGCTAGTCTGATGAAACGTGGTATATCATGGATCATGTCAAAGTACCTCCGAAAGTCAACACCTTGAGATCAATCAGTGATGCCAAAATCTGATTTGCGAAACCTACTCAATAGTAGATTCGGAGACAATTATTGGAAAGGGGTTGATTCAGTGAAATTGTATGATTTTGTTATTAACACAAATAAGATTAGTGAACGTTAAAAGAATGAGAATGAAGATTGTGATTGTTTCATGAAGAATCACGTATAGGTAGAATTTAAAATGTTAATGAAATTGTGTGTGCAATCTAAAGCAATGATTAAATTTTCCACATTTCATAAATTTGTTACAAAGCTTACTTACTTAAATATTGTAATATTGTATTTTAATACAAATCTTTACAACATAATTTTTATAATTATATTCTAAAGCTTACAAAAATAGGTATGTAATATTGTAATACAAATGTTCACACATTTCGTAATTTTGTTATTAAAGCTTACTTAGATATTGCAATAATTAATACAAGTGTTCACACCATATTTCATAATTTTGTTATAGAGCTTAATAAAAAACTGATATATAAGGATTGAAGAATAAAGTATACAGGGTGGGCACAAAGTCCCATTACTCCATATTATTGTGTGTCATGAGAATAATGGGGAACATACTGACTGTTTAGATACTTAGGTATACACAGTTAGTATACAGTAGTTATTTTGTTTATATGTTTGAATTATGACCAGAATTACATCAATAGTGTGCATATTTGAGATATTTCAGATACCTAAGGGGGTAACGGAACTTTGTGCTCACTCTGTAGATGCCATAATTATTTAAAATTTATATTCAATGTGAGTTAGAGATCTACCCGGGTGGCCGCACGATCCAAAGTATGTCTCTTTAGGCAGCTCCGTTCGAAGGGTTGCAGCTAAGAAATTCGCCATTCCTTATCACTATTTTCCAGCAAAAAGCAATAAAAATTATTGATGTATCATCCTACATAGTATGCTGCTGTAAAAACCACAGAAAAACTGTAATGACAGGGCACAATTCAACATGGTTTATAGATGAAAATCGTATTGTGACAAAATCGCTTCAAAACGTATTAAATACAATGTGTCGGTGCAAAACGTATTAAGTGCAAACTTCAATTGACAATATCTTGCATTAGATTAAACAATCAGTATCAGTGTTTATTACATTTGGTGTCATTTCACAATGCCTAAAAAGTGACATTAAGATATTTAAAATTTTTACCATTATCTTAGCCGTGAAACGTTTGTTACGTTTCCTGTAAAATTTGTTTTTCTGCATTTAATACGATTTGAAACGACATTCCACAAATACTATATAACATTTTGTTTTATTTTGAACAAAACTGATCCCAACAAATAGTAAAGAACTTGTTCACTCAAGTAACTTTATATTTTCAGTTAAATTACTATTTAGCCTACATCAATTTCCTTTTAGTAACATTCATCTTCACTAGACCTTTCTGTTTCGGACTTACATCTGTACCTAGAAACTCAATTAATTGTCCAGAATCGCAAACTGCGTAATTTCCATGTTTCGTTTTTGAGAAAAACTGAGAAATCGTAATGCAGTTTTGAATTATTTTGCATCCGGGATTGGATTTATGGAACGGACAATAGAAAATAATTTTTCTAACGAATCCTGCATGCATCTATCTGGTATAAGATATTTGAAGTTCGCTTTATTAAGACAATTTTCTTGAAAATCACGAACTGTTTTTGTTAACAATATTATACCAGTTTGAGATGGCTTCCAACGTCCCCTTTTGCCCACCTTGATGTTTTCAATTATAAATATTTTGCCATTACTTACTTATGGCTTTTAAGGAACCCAAAGGTTCATTGCCGCCCTCACATAAGCTCGCCAACGGTCCCTATCCTGTGCAAGATTAATCCAGTTTCTTTCATCATATCCCACCTCCCTCAAATCCATTTTAATATTATCCTCCCATCTACGGCCTTCCCAAAGGTCTTTTTTCCTCCGGCTTCCCAACTAACACTCTATATGCATTTCTGGATTCGCCCATACGTGCTACAAGTCCTGCCCATCTCAAACGTCTGGATTTAGTGTTCCTAATTAATTAATTATGTCAGGTGAAGAATACAATGCGTGCAGTTCTGTGTTGTGTAACTTTCTCCATTCTCCTGTGATTTCATCCCTCTTAGTCCCAAATATTTTCCTAATTACCTTATTCTCATACATTTTTAACCCTCCGCTGGACACGTTCAAAATGTTACGTGTATTGTCAAATGGGTCATGGGGCCTCAAAAGACCTCACATGCCCAGCGAAGGGTTAATCCTGTTCCTCTCTCAAAGTGAGAGACCAAGTTTCACAACCATACATAACAGATAATATAACTGTTTTATAAATTCTAACTCTCAGATTTTTTGATAGCAGACTAGATGACAAAATCTTCTCAACCGAATAACAAACATTTCCCACATTTATTCTGCGTTTCATTTCCTCCCGAGTGTCATTTATATTTGTTACTGATGCTCCAAGATATCTGAATTTTGCTACCTCTTCGAAGGATAAATTTCCAATTTTTATATTTCCAGTTCGTATAATATTCTGGTCACGAGATATAATCATATATACTTTGTCTTTTCGAGATTTACTCCCAAACCTATCGCTCTACTCGCTTCAAGAAATATTTTCGGGGTTTTCCCTAATAGTTTGTGGATTTTCTCCTAACATATTCATGTCATCCGCATAGACAAGAAGCTGTAACCCGTTCAATTACAAATCCTCTCTGTTATCCTGAACTTTCCTAACGGCATATTCTAGAGCAAAGTTAAGAAGTAAAGGGGATAGCGCATCTCCTTGCTTTAGCGCGCAGTGAAAATGTTATGTCGTTGAGAAAATTAACCATTGAAATATATTCCTCCTCTTGTTTGTGACTTAATGCTAATTTTGTATAACTCCAATTGATTACACATTAACTGCACAACACGGCATTCTTCAAGACAGCAATGGAATATCACACTAGAAACCTGTGTTCTTATCATAGACAAATAACAGATAGATATGCAAGTCTTGCGTTGTCCGAGTCTCCGCAGGAGTAAATATGGCCGCCGCGTCGGCATTTGCCGGATCAAAAGAATGCGGTACTCTCCAATATACACTGCTCTGGTCATGCCTGCATCGAAGCTGGGGGACGCCAATTTGAACGTCTTTTGTAAATGTAATCTCCATAGCTTGAAAAGTAATTATTATATCTACTAATAAAGACCTTTAGGTTTCTTATTGCACTTTAAAAATAGTCAGTATTATTGGTTGTCCTTTTTGGGGTATCGACTCTAATCTATCTTCCTCCTTATATCTCTTTATTATGTCCCCAATTATGCTGCTTGGTATATTTAATATTTTATTAATTTCTCTTCCAGATTTTACCTCTGCATGATTGAAAATTACGAGTTGTCTGTTCAAACGTTGTATTCCTACCTTTACGCCCCATATTATAGCGGCAGATGCTTCAGAACACATGCAAGCAGAACAGCAAGCACAGAAACACTGTCTATTGAGGCAGCAACCCCATGCCCAGGTAAACAAATGAAATGGCCTAATATTAAACTGACGCGCTCTTGTGGCCGTTAATAGAAAGAAATATTTTTAATTCACTTGTGTAATGGTCTGAAAATTTGTGTATTTTATATAATTACTATTCAGTATCAGCACGTAGTTTTCAATTTTTATTTTATACAGTCCAATTTCTACCGCATAATAGAGACAAACCTGAAAAAAGGATCTGGCCGAACATTAAAGTGAGTAACTGTAGGTCTATTAGATTCTTTGTCATCATATATATTGAACTTAATCCACTTTAATTTTAAATAAAACATTACACATGTTCTGTTGCAGTGAAAGTGTTCAAGTGCCTCAGTGAGTCTGGGTAGCAACAAAAACTTGAATATGCCTATTGCAGTGGAGGATTTAACAGTTTATATCAAACAGCAGAAAATGCACAGCAGAATTAACATTCCATATCATGAACATACATTTCATCTAAAAATTATTACATTATAGCTAAGCATCGATGTTCAAGGTATTGTGTAAATGTTACGATCGTAGTTATCAACATCGACGTATCCAGCTGTCGTCGTCGTGGAGGAGCAGGAGTGGGTGGAGCGTGGCGACTAGATTTTTCAGTGTGTGTGTACCATTGCTTACGGGATTATACAAGCTGGCGCATAGCACGATCGAGAGTAGGTCTCTGGGAGTCATGACAATTTCTGCCGCTAGGTTCGCCTCTCTGCCCTATGAAATGATGAATAGTACCATTACAAAGCATTGTGCATCGTGAAAATAGTTCGATTAATTATGCATTACTGATTGAGTACGAATATTATAAATACGCCAAGCATATTACAGTGTTATTTGAAGTTTGTTCTGCTAAGTTATATTCGAAAATTGTCTGTGTTTTGCTATGTGAAGAACTCTGTACCAACAGGTCGTATCTTTATAGGTTAAGGTAAATGTCAAAGTTCTCTCATATAACAAGCAATGCTATGTTAAAAGTGGCGAATTGTATTTTCCGACTCTCGAATGATGTGACCCGAAATCTAAAATAATTTCATGCATTGTTTCACTTACCAAGCATTACTGATATAGGCCTAATGAAAATGTGAACGACGTGATGTAAACATTGAAGATAATGTTGTTACTGTTTTCCCTTTCTCTTTTAGAAAATACCGACAAAAGTAATGAATTATCTTCATGCTGTACTTATTAGGTAATTAATGTGTATTTGTCTGTATTTTAGACCTGTGTATTGTTACGTAATTATCAGTGAATTAGGTTAGAGAACTTAACAAGGTTAGTATGAGATTAGGTAATGCACCTCAAACTGTAACTAATAATGGCTGCTGCCGAAATAGGCTGAGATGGTTATCGTGTGAAACAAATTATATCTGGAATATCTAGTTTTATTATATACGGATACGTAAAGTTTTTTTTTTTTTGTTTTAGCATGTGTTTGTAATTTTGTGAGGTTATATCTAGCCTAATTTCTTTTTATTCTTGTATCATTACCAATACATTAATTTATTTTATATTCATTTCAGGTGTTACATCTATGGTGGCAACTCTACTTCAACTTCATCATTTGCTAAAAATTAAAGAAAACTGTATGTGTTCGACTCATTCCATCGTCATTTCTTCTTATGTATGTGAACCACGTTCGTTCTAAAAGTTCTACAATAAATGAACACTATAGACAACGTGATGGAACAATTTACAAGTTACTGTTAAAATGCTCAACATTTTCAAGTGGTGCTATACCCATTGTTTCAAAATGTACATACATATTTTTACATTTCTATAAGAGGTGTCATAAATTATTTCAGCATATTTGTAAATTCTTCAAAATTAATTCTTCTAATTAATACCATAAAGTAATGAAATAATATAGCCTAGGCCTATATGTGATTTTATACTACCGGTATTGATGTTGATCTTGGTAAATTAATCCAATTTCACAGTGTTGTCTTTTGTATTGTGGTTCATAACAATTATAATAGTATGTACGTGGAAATGTTTTTAAAATAATAAATTCTAGCTCATGATTTTAAGTGGTCGTTTCAATGGGAGGTTATATTGGAAAGATGATCACAAATGGATAATTTACTGCAAGATACAAGAACTGAATATAAGTGAGTGTTCCGTTGAAAGTGAAAGTGAAAATTTCGTTTTACAAGAGCTAAGTAGGCGTACACGCACTAAAATACTACAGCGTTTACTATTACTATGCTCAATAGATTAATCAGTAGGCCTATAGAAATGTTTTCACCACTGCAAGAAAAAATCGCGCAATAATTATACTTCTCAGTTATTGTGACGTCCGTATTTTTTAAAAAAAAGAGAGAGAAAAGTTAGGCCTCCTTGCAAATGCGTAATTATGAATTCAGGGAAATTAAAGATAATGCAGTACCTTAATTAGTTGCAATATCTTATTTAATAACAATATTAATAATATTAGGTGAAAAGGGTAGGCTATAGTGCGTATATGTAAGATGTCAAGTTAATTTATTTCCGGAAATGTTTGGTGTATGAACTGAAGTACAGAGCAGACAGTCCCTCAGTTTATATGTAATATGTTTTAATATCAAGAATGACAGGCTTTTATTGTAATATAATTGAGGAGTAGAAGTTTGCAAATTACGTCTATTGTCCATAAAATATTGTACGAAGCATTTAATAAGCAATGATGAGTCCTTTAAATGCCCCAAATGTCAATGTCTTTTAAGTGTTCTGCTATGAATATATAGGGCAGAACAGCGCTCCGAGCGGCGGAATTGGCATTACGAGGGAACCACTTCAGACTCGTTTTTCAAGCTCTATGCGCCAGCTTGTATAATCTCGTAAGCAACGGTGTGTACTGAGGAACATTTTGATTCACATAAATTGTTTCATTATCTTCATTTAAATACTTGTAAAGCTTGTCAATAATACATCCTATTAATCACAAAATGACGTCACTTGATATGTGAATATCGTGGATATATGCAAAGTAACAAAACATATATCTGCACGAGAAAAAAGAATCTCCAAGTTTCTTATGTAATTTGTAAACTTTTCGAAATTTTTGTTTTGTTTCTAGGCAAGGTTTTAATAATAAAGTAACTATTTCGCAGCAGGCATTTTTGTATTGCTTCTAGGAACCGCTATAGAACAAAATAACTATTCCGCAGCAGACATTTTTGTACCGTTTCTAGGAAACGCTATGGAACAAAATAACTATTCCACCGCAGACATTTTTGTACCGTTTCTAGAAAACGCTTTAGAAAAAAATAACTTTCGCTGCAGACATTTTTGTACGGTTTCCAGGAAACGCTATGGAACAAAACTATTTCGCTGCAGACATTTTTGTACTGTTTCTAGGAAGCGCTATAGAACAAAATAACTATTCCTCAGCAAACTTTTTGTACTGTTTCTAGGAAATGCTATGGAACAAAATAACTATTCCACTGCATACATTTTTGTACCGTTTCTAAGAAACGCTTTAGAAAAAAATAACTTTCGCTGCAGACATTTTTGTACAGTTTCCAGGAAACGCTATGGAACAAAATAACTATTCCGCAGCAGACATTTTTGTACTGTTTCTAGGAAACGCTATAGAACAAAACTATTTCCCTCGAGACATATTTGTAGGCATCATATTGTTTCTAGGAAACTCTATAAAACAAAATTATCATTCCGCAGTAGAAATTTTTGTATTGTTTCTAGGAAACGTTATCGAACAAAATTATTCCGCAGCAGACTTTTTCTATTATTTCTAGGCGACGCTATAAAATAAAACTATTCCGCAGCAGAAATTTTTGTAGGCCTATTTCTATTTTGCAGTGGATATTTTTCTATTGTTTCTAGGAAACTCTATAAAACAAAATAAATATGCAGCAGAAAGTTTTTTGTGTCAAGGAAACGCTTTAAAACACGAAATTATTATTCCCCAGCAGCAAGAGTCTTGTATACTGGAATTTATGAAAAGAACAGTGACTGGGCTGTCGGGCTTGGACAATGAATAATTTCAATAATAGTAGTTTCGAACTATAATTCTCCACCCATTTTCATCAAGAAATCCATTGCCTCAATGAAAATCTACCACACTGTTAGGTACGATACAGCGGTATCAATTGCCTTATTCTCAACTACCGACCATTCAGTTCTCTGACCATATCATGACCTCTTTGGAGACTATGTGGTAGACATTTAACACATACCATCACTGTTCACAATCTCCAAGAAGTGAAGAATCTAATCATGGTTGTGTTGGAAGAAATAACGAGAGAAAAAAATTTTATCGAGTGTGGGACAAATAGGACTATAGCCTGAATGTGCGTAATAATAATGATGGTGCTTGCACTGGGGGGGGGGATTTGAAACCTGACGTAAGACTTACATAATTCTTCTGTACTCTGGAGCAAATCGTATAATTGTAAGGTTTCAAATATGGTAATCATGTGCGTCTGAACTGAGGTCATCCTTTTTTAAAAACTTATTCTCAAACGTTCAACAGAACGTATACGAAGCAAACGAAGTTATGATGTAAGAAAATTAGAAGAAACAATGATAAGTGTGTGCGCATCTAAATATAGGTTAATATTTACATACAATGCTGAAACTAGGAAGAAAATCACTATTGCACCGAAAACGAAAGATATTTTAAATTAGGTAGGAAATAAAATAATTGATAGACCTATAAATTCAAGTATACAAAAAAGTATTAAAATATACGAAAAGATTGATTAAAAAGAAAAAAAAAATACAAAAATTGTAGAAATCCTTTTACGTAGGTCTAATTTTTATATACCATATTTTAAGTTTTTTTTCTATTGAATCATATGACGTTGGCGCCCAATTATCTCCTGAATACGTCCCTGATCATCACTATTACCGTGATCATCATATATGAGGGGTCCATTTCCAAATGGTTCCTTGTCCATAATTCAATCTTCAGCTGTTGACACCACTATATTTCTATCATTTTCTTCTTGCATACGTAATATGTTAGGCTCACAATTCCAAAAAATCTTAGCGTATACGAAAATAACATTTCAAATTTAACTATGAGCTTGCAGTCTCAACGCGGCCCGTATCCATATCTCTGAACCCAATATGATGGGGAAACTATATTGAAAAAATTACAAAACCAAACGGCATCTTGCCCTACCACCATTATCTACCTAAAATCTACATACGATTATTTTTTTAGTCCTACAGAATGTATCTTATCGTAATAATAGAGAAATATTCGCTCCGGCGCCGGGGATCGAATCCGGGTTCTTGGTTCTACGCACCAAGCGCTCTCACCATTGAGCTACGCCGAAGTTCAATCCAAAGCACGAATCGAACCCTTCTCCTCCAGTGAGGACAAAAAAAAAGTCTTTACATTGATTCGAGTAACAGTACATACTACTGTACAGATTACTGTGAAATCCCGGCCACCATGTCACTCAACTGAGTGCGCTCCTTGTATGTCAGTCGACTTAATATAAAAATCAACATACATGCCCAACTTGGAGTCAGGCTACAGAGGGAAAACACTGAAGGAGAGGGGTTCGATCCGGTGATTTGGATTGAACTTCGGCGTAGCTCAATTGTGAGAGCGCTTGGTACGTAGAACCAAGGACCTGGAACGAATTTTTCTCCTCTAATATTAATTGCTATCACCATTAGTTCAACTTAATGGTCATTAATTTTCAAAACGACCCTTGGCCTTTACTGTGATTGGGCTATTAACAGACCTTAAAAGTACTTTCATTAGAAGAACCTCGATTAACCGTCAGTCACGGGACCAGAGCCTTAAATGTTGAAACTAGTGTTTCATTACTTGAATGGTAATTAGATGTACTGTACGACCTGATACACTACACATGTCCCATTTTGTAAATTACAATCTGCATCACAAAAATAAATACCGTTAACCAGGCTGCGAATTAACGGGGGGGGGGGATGGAGGGATTTTCCCCTCAAATCTGCCATACCTCCTAGATATCCCAATACACAAAAATTCAAATAAGATTAACAAAGCATGAACCGATTTATTTTCTTAAAATTACAAAACATAGGACAGTTTTTCTGCAGTTCACACTGCATTGCCACACTGAAGAAAACCTCCCATCTCTCTTGTTCCAATCTTGCTTCCACACAACGAGATGTTCCACATTCCTGTGTTAACGCACATAGCGATACGAGTTGCCAACTTTCTGATATGCCATCACCTGGCTGTCGAGGAACCAGAATCTTCATACCTTTCCTGAAATATTACCATCAGATTATTGATGTTACATTCTTTCAAGTTACGACAGTTTTTGACCATTAAGAGAGTCAAATGTAGAAAAAAAATTTCCCCGTTTTTTCGCTAAGATTTTAAATTATGTATTGAAAATTCTGATATATAGCTTTAAGAGTACAAAGAGAACATAACAAAAAATTATGTAGTTTCATTAACTATTATGAATGTATTTTCACAACTAATGCCTGGCTTAACAGCTCTAATCTGAAAAGAATTGTCAATCTTTTTAAATAGAGTGATCGGTGAAGAAGTTCGACCAAGTCACATTTCATAACTGATGCAGTAAACAAGGCGGCGGTTTCAGCAACCCGTTTCTTAATTGACGCAGTATTTCGACTCTTACATTAAATGCTTTACACCAAATCATCTCTGCGTAAACGGAACCTACGAGCGACACGCCCAAGGGCGTAGTTTGCAGTGTTGCGGTTTCTATCGTCTATTTACACTAAGGGCTGATTAAAAATTTGAACAGGAAAGTATTGAAAGTTGAGAAGCGAGTGAAAAAATGCTACGGTTTCCTGTACAACAGAAGTAAAGGAATCTGTTTATTTAAGGGAACAAGGTAGTCTAGGTGTTTTCATGTGCGTAATGCTGATTTTAAGCGATTATTTCTCTGAAAATATAAAAGGTGTTATTTTCAAATTTTTACATGTTGCTCTACATGCTTATAGGATTATATTGGTGGTTAATTTGTTATATTAACTGCTATAATTGATATATATTATTTTAATGTACCGAAGTACATATGATATTTCCATGCAGATATTCTGCGTCATCATACGATTAAAGAGTAATGGAACGGAGAAAAATTCTCTCCGGCGCCGGGATTTGAACCCGGGTTTTCAGCTCTACGTGCTGATGCTTTATCCACTAAGCCATACCGGATACAACTCCGACGCCGGTTAGAATCGTCTCAGATTAAGCTCCAACTCTTGGGTTCCCTCTAGTGGCCGCCCTCTGCACTACGTCATAGATGTCTATGAACGTAGGATCGAAGTCCACACATGTGCTGAGGTGCACTCGATATGAGTGACTAGTTGGCCGGGATTCGACGGAATAAGCGCCGTCTTAAATCACGAAGTGATTTACGCATATCATATATTATTTTAATGTACCGAAGTACATATGATATTTCCATGCAGATATTCTGAGTCATCATACGATGAAAGGGTAACGGAACGGAGAAAAATTCTCTCCCCGGCGCCGGAGAGAATTTTTCTCCGTTCCATTACTCTTTCATCGTATGTTATAATTGAGTTGAATTGTATTTAAATGAAAGAAGGAAAATAGAATAAAAAGACATTGTTAAATTCATGTACCTTTTCCTTGAAAATTGGTTAATCTACATGGCTAAAATTTTTCACACATTTGGAATATATTTATCTACGTTCACTAGCAAAATTATAAATCTAGCGCGATTTTATCGATTTCAAAAATCTAACGAGCTGAAATTTTCAACTCAAAAATATAATTGATTAACTAGCGGACTTACTCGTATTAATTATGTAAGTCTATGCGGCTTATAGCTGTTTCGGTGCTTCATCACACCATCCTCAGAGCCTACTAGATCTCGGCGTCATCTCTAACTTCTCTGCCTGTTGTGTGGGTGCGTTTGATTGTTGAAAAGTGGAGTCAAATAGTGTGTGTGTGTGTGTGTGTGTACTGAAATTGATCTATGTGTTGAGTATTTGATCGGGGTGTGTTTTAGTGTTTGTATATTTCGTATTGGTCTAGTGTATTGAGTTTTTGGTTCTTGGGTTGTATGTGTAGGATTTCCATGTCCGCATTTATGTTATTGTATGTATGGTTAGCATTGGTTATGTCATCGGCGTATGTAGATGTATTGTATCCTCTGGTTATTGCTTTAATGTGTTCTTTGTAGCGTGATCTAGTAGACTGAGTATGGTGTGATGAAGCACCGAAATAGCTGTAAGCCGCATAGACTTTCATAATTAAGACAAGTCCGCTAGTTAATTACTTATATTCAAGTGTTAAAAGTAGTGTACGAAAGATTCAAAATGGATCAAAAATATATCTAAATCTTGTAATACATATTATAACAAAGTAAAAATGCTACCATTAAGTCGTATGATGTACAATGAGCGTGCAAAATTTCAGCTCTAACACTAATAGTTTCAGAGATATAGGTGCATATATAATGTTTTAAGAAAACAGCGTTTAAAAATTAACATCAATTTCTGACATACAAATCTACACCAATAATATTACTATTTAGGCCTACATCATTACCGTTATTTACAACACTATCACTACTGGTATTTACATCCTGCACAACGTTTTCACTTTCATGTAGGTATGAGAGTTTTCTCTTGGAGAAACTGGACACTGAAGGGCCCAGTTCTTATGTGGATTAGCACATGGGGTTTGGAGATTATGTTCATTATTCTTCTTAGTGTACCGATTACCACGAAATTTACGTTCTTACAATAGCTATTACTTTTACCGTTTTAAACTCTTATTGTGACAAAAACATGAATTATATAACAATAACATTGAATAAATAACACAAAAAAAAACTGCTTACTTGAAAACGTAAACCCAAGAAGCCATTACATCCATTTCAAGTAGAACAACTGGGCTGGCAATAGCTATGCTACAAAGAAATTATCTTTCCCGAAAATTCTATCATAGGAAGCAGAGATTCACATTTCAGTGAAAGGGCGTGGGACTACTGATTTAATGGAACGTCCGCTTCAATTAACCGTTTTTTGTAGGTTAGACAGATCGCAACGTTATAAACAGGGGCGTATTTTGCGGACTACCAGGGCTACCGGCGGTAGCCCAAGGATATTACAAAAAAAAAGTTTATAATATAACATAATGTAATAATTTTGTATTACCGTATTAGTTTTACCACAGTAATTAAAATTAAAGTAATTGTTAGATTTATATGCGCTCTCTGCTCTCGAAAAGAAACAAGTTGTCAAGGCGGCATCACTGGAGAAACCGCTGCCGCGAAAGGTAGCCTGTGACCGTTCCGCTCACGTCGCACAACTCTCCGTCCCCCCGCTCCCTCCTTTTTCCATCGTGCACTGTAGGCGGGTGAGTTGCCGCTCTCGTGATCGGTTTCTTGGAAAGCGCGAAGCAACAATATGCTTAGTACGCTAACTCATTAATGTGATTGTGTTCTTGCAGTGCAGTATTTTAAATTTGTGATTTGTTTGAGTGTCTAAGAGTTATATTAATTGTGAATTATTAAGTTTTTAATTTCCCAATTAAGTGATATTGTGAAAAATATGGCAGAACAAGTTTCTGGAGAGGTTTGTGTTGAAAATGACTGTGTAATAGAAGGTTTATTAAAAGTTCCTTTTAACCGTCGTACATACAACGAGAAAGTTGAAATTGTGAAAATGGAAAGACCATCTCCTGAGTTAAATTTGTCCATGGACGTAAAAGAAAAACAGCGTGAGTACACACGCCATTTCACTTCAACATCACATGGTAAGTGGAATTGGTTGTGTGGTAGTTCTAAACTGTCTAAACTATTTTGCTGGTCATGTTTGTTATTTAGCCGCGAAACTAATGTGTGGTCAAAAGAAGGGTTTTCTAATATGAACTCCCTTCGAACGGCAGTCCTAAAACACGACAAATCAAAAGCTCATATTTATAGTAGCATGAACTTTGCAAACTTTGGGAAGACAAGAATTGATTTACAGCTAGATAAGCAAAAAGTTCTACACATCAACCAACACAATGCTCTTGTGAAAAAAAATCGGGAGATTTTACTGCGTCTTATTAACGCAGTCTGCTTTCTAGGAAAACAAGAATTGGCTTTTCGGGGTCATAATGAGAGTGTGGAATCAGACAATAGAGGAAATTATATTGAATATTTAAGTTCCTTAAGTGAATTTGACCATTTACTGGCCAATCATCTTGAGAGTTCAACAGTATTCCGTGGTACTTCTCCCGCAATTCAGAATGATTTAATATTTGCTATAAGTGGGGTTATGATAAAGAACATAAAATCTGAAATAGAAGAAGAACCTTTTGTGGCCATTGTTGTTGATGAAACAAGTGATGCTCTAATCAGAGTCAATTGTCCACTGTTTTAAGATACGTCGACAGTACTGCCAATGTTCAAGAACGGTTTATAGGATTCACAAATGTCAGTTCGGACAAAACTGCTGCTGCTTTGTTTCAGCATGTGGAAGGTGTTATAGCAGAATACAATGTCGGCAATAAGTTAATTGCACAGACATACGATGGTGCTTCAGTTATGGCGGGAAATATTAATGGCTTAAAAACAAAAGTTCAAGAAAAGTATCCTCAAGCACTATTTGTCCATTGTTACAGCCATGTTCTCAATTTAGTTTTGCAACAAACTACTTTATCCATTCCAGAATGCCGCATTTTTTTCAAAACACTGTCGGGTTTAGCTGCATTTTTCTCATCATCTCCTAAAAGATCAGAAAAACTCAAGTAATTTATGAAAAAGAAACTCCCAAAAGTAGCACCAACTAGGTGGAATTTTACATCTCGGCTTGTAAATACAGTAAAGGAATACAGAGAACAACTGACTGCTTTCTTTGAAAATATCATTTGTAATGACTCTGAAGAAAACTGGGATGATGTAATTTTGCAGGTTCAAGGATATTTGTATTTTTTCACACAGTTTCAGAATATATTTCTTCTTGAAGTCTATGCTAGAGTGTTCGCACATACAGATGTGCTCTACAATATTCTTCAGACAAAAAGTCTAGACATAGCATACTGCTTGCAAGAGGTATCAAAGTTAAAACATACTATATCAGAGTTCAGACGTAGTGGGTTTCCGTCCATATGGAGTAATATGGAAAATGAAAATTCTTCAGACAATACAATGGAACCACTATTAAAGCGAAGAAAAGGAGATGATTAATTGAAATACAGGCAGCTGTACTACAGCATACTAGATCGTATGCACATGGAAATTACCGACAGATTTTCTGATTATGGAAAGCTTCAGTTCACACATCTAGATTCTCAAAAATTTTCTGCTTATAGAGAAAACTTCCCGAATGAGGCACTACACAAATTATTTCAGTCCTATAACAGTCACTTTGATCAAGTACGTTTGAAAAATGAATTAAGTGTAATATATTCAGCAGAAGTCTTTGATTTTTCGAACAAGCCTATCCATGAAATATTATCTGCCATATATGAAAACCAGCTGAACCAAGTTATTCCTGAAGTCCTTAAATTGGCAACATTAATTGTGACAATACCAGCTACGTCAGCATCGGTAGAAAGAACATTTTCTGCGTTGAAGAGAATAAAATCCTACTGTAGATCAACTCATACACAAGAACGTTTATCCGGCTTGGCACTGATGTCAATTGAAAAGTCATTTCTACAGAAACTTCGCAAGCGGCCCAACTGTAATTTCAATGACGAAGTCATCAAAGTATTTTCGTCCCAATCAAGACGTCTGGAATTCACACATAAATAGGTAAGGAATTTTATTATAGGGTTTTAAAAATATATTTTGTGTAATAATAGGGTCAGTGGTAGCCCAGACCCTTAAACCAGTATACGCCACTGATTATAAAACTATATATTCTTGATCAGGAAGATTCAGAGAATTTATTTCCGTTAAAAAATAATTTTTTGATTCTGAGTACCTTGTCCCTTTAACACTAAATAGTGCAAGTAGCGATATTTTAGGAAAACACACCACTTAAAACAATGTTCATAAATTATAACAAGCCTATTGAATGTGTGTACATTCCACAAACTCCTGTTCACTTTATCAAATAATTCCCTCAAAACTGTCTTAAATTAAAGGAAAGGACGAGAGAACTAACCAAGTCTCATACCAGTAGTTGCGGATGAAATACCTGTTAGAGCTCCTATCTTGATGTAGACAATGGCTTTCATAGGGAAGCAATATCCTTTCATATAACTGGTACGTTGAGTGTAGGGGTTTCACTTCGGATAGGAGCTCCATCTAAAATTTGAAACCAAACGTCAGTATACTGCACACGAAGTGAATACTGCAACTTATTAAAAATAAGGGTGAAACAAATCAACAATTCTTAGCCTACTTTTGAACATTCTCCAAGCCATAAACATCCAGAAGTAATCAGTCACTAGGAATGTGACTAAGATGTAGTCAAAATTAGCACTTAAGACAGCAAAAATCGTTAACAACTTCAAAACTCTAGAAAGAGACTTCTTCATGCATAGTAACTACTGGTACAGATTATTCAAAAAGTAGTTCGAGCAATGCCAGTATCCACTTTCGTGATCTAGACCTAAGAAGTATGATTCAAAATGAAGTTAAAGAATAGAGTTCCCAAAATTCTTAAAGACAATAAAAAAATTAAAATTACAGACGAAGATTTATACCAGCAAAAATCCAAGTGAAGCAAGCAATAGCATATCAGCCTTAACAATGTCGAGTAAATAAACGTTGTCCAGAATTTCAACTGCAGTTTGCGACGGTTGATCTGTGCCGCACGTGGGTTGCGCCATTTGCGACGGTCAATGCGTGTGTGTTGGTCCACGTGGGCGCCAATCACGATGGTTGCTCTCTCCTTCCTCTGCCGCGTCGCCGACAGAGTCAAGATCGGTTAGCTCAGCTGAGACGCCAATACTCGATGCTGTCCCACGGTGGAGATGATCTCTTTTCAGGGACACTGTGGTTTTGTGGGTGAAGGATTTTAATGTGATCTTTGTCGATAACACGAACACAATGAGAAAAACCAAGGAGTGAAGTTCCACTAATCTGGTTTATTATGATCACGTTCCTTCGTGAGTATGAGCGACGGAATACTGGCTGTTGTCTTCTCTGTAATCTCGGCAACGTTTTTCTTTTATCTAACGCCTGTTAAATCACCACTACTATTTTACCGAGTAAGTCACCAACTCAAAAACACGAAGTCTCCACTTTACCACTTCGATCGGCTCGGCGGCCGGAAATTGTATGAGAGACCGGTCGGCTCAATGGCCGGGAATTGAATGAGGACCCGATCGGCTCAACGGCCGGGAATTGAATGAGGGCGCTTCTTCGGCCACCACACGTTTAAATACCTGCTGTGGTGACGCGCTCTGATGACGCTATCTTTTGTTTAGGCTAGCTAAAGCCATCGCGCGCGTTCCTCGACAAGGAAAACCCACGCTAGAGTTCAACAGCCTTGCGCGCGTCTTCGACGGTTGAGTGCCCACACACTTAGACTTAATGTAATAGCCGCCTGCAAGACTGTAAGAACAAAAGCACCTATTATACGCTTCGCTGCTCACAAGCGCTTGGGTTCGAATACCTTAAGAAACTAAGAAATATCTAAGATGAAGCTATACCGTATTTGATATAAAAGAAATATCTCTTCCCATCACTAGACCACCCGACTACAGCTTCAAGTTACCAATTCGTTATTTTGTTCACTACAAAAACCACATTTTCTATTTCCTTGATACAAGTACAATTTCCCAGAAGTAGGTCACTAAATCTGAATTTTATTCTACAAAAGAACCATTTCGTATGACCGAAATGAATTTAAATGTTACTCTTACAATTTTAACCTGTGAACCGCTATTGTCAATAGTTTTCAATATGGCTTGAAATTCGACAGAACAAAAATTCTAATTTATTAGACCGCAATTATAAGTTAACATATTTCGTCATTTTTAGTTTGAATATAATGTCCTAGAAATATTTTTAGTAGCCTACTTCAAAATAAATTAGTCCAAGCATAAAATAAAAATCCAATAATGCTAGACAATATAGGCCTAATAGTCCTGTAAAAGTGAGAATTGTAAAAACTTTTAAACTGTATAGTTGGTGTTTAAACCATTTAGTGGTTATAATGCATCTGTACACTATGATCCACAGCATTCCTCAGCACAACTTTTCACCAATCTCCACAAAGCACCTAAAACAATTTCGAAATAAGAAATTTGCAATAGAAGTTCGCTATGGATAGATCGATCCTGTTTCGCCAAGAAAATGTGCCTCAGAACACGAATTTAGAGAGAATTCGTTTTTTCGTTTATATATATATATATATATATATATATATATATATATATATTTATTAAGAACCACATCAATTTCGTACAAAAACAACATTTAACGAAATTCGCGCATGATTATTTACAATGAATTGGGATAAAAATTGTTCCTAGACAATTTATGGACGCATTCGCATATGTGTCTGAAGTGAAACCACAACTCCAAATTTTGTACCACATTTGCAGTCTTAGAATAGATAATAGTACATTATGCAACGAGCCTATAATGGTAGTAATTAAGACGCGAGTATGTCTGTTTATGAAACGAGCGCAAGCGAGTTTCATAATTTTCATACGAGCATCTTAATTACCATTACAGGCAAGTTTCATACGACTTTTTATGCTCGACCATATTTCTAACCTGAAATTATTCATAAGTATTCATGTTATGGTTATCTAAATGAAGAGCGGAACTGACCTTCTAAATTGTGAGATGTGCGCAGACGCGAAAGTATTTATTTTTCCGAGGGACGAATGTCATTTACCTTGATATAATCTAGAGAATAACATGAATATTAATATTGATATAACCTGGAAATTGCTTTAGAATTGAAAAACGAGATGACAAATTGAATTTATTTGAATATTATTTTCAATTAACACTAATTAGCATAGTAACAGAACATAACCTTCTGCGACAGTATTGGATTTCCACCCTCCTTGACGTTTCGCTAATTTTCTTTCGATTGCATATTCGAGAATAATCGATACTTGCGGTTTTATAATGGTACAATGGTGATTTCTTATTGGCTGAACTGAACTATAATGAATAGGTGTACTTTAATGAGGTGCGTTAAATGGCTACTACCAGGTGTATAATTACTACGTTTCGGCATGGTCGAGCATAAAATATATTCAGTTAAATCTTGAGTAGTAATACATATGAACATATTAGCATTAGCAAACACTGCAAATTTGGCAGATTTCAGTTTTATAAAATCCTTTTACAAAAAATTACACAAACCATGTACTATACACCGAACTTCGTAATTCCGGCACATTTCCTTGTTGCCACCCCTTCGACACGTTGAGTCGCAGGATCATGAAGGGGAAGTTAATAACGGTCCGCCACTACTGTTCAGCAATTGTTTCATAAATTTGGAAGAACTTGGCTTTGGTGGCTCGCGTAGCATCTCCTCACACCTGGACATGTATCTCTGCACGCCTTTCTGACTACCTACGGGGTCTTCCGAACTAAGACGTAAAAAAAAAAGACCCGTAACAAGGCGTGAACACACGCATCTATAGATCGGAAGATAACTCCGCTCACCTTTCCGGCAGCCAATCAAGCCGTCGAGATCCACAGCCATCAACAAAATCTACAAAATCGTAAACATAATATGCACCTCCATCAAAATATTTATTCACTATTTCATCACAAAGTGTAGTTATGTATCAATTCTCAATTACTTCATTAACTTTCATTATGAAAAATTACATTTATTCATTAATTCTCAATTACATTATATACTATAATTGTATTATGTTTATGTATCAATTCTCCATTGCTTCACTAGTTCAATTGAAATGCATTTATTAATTAAATATCTCCACATTAGCGTTAAGACGCTTATATTTACTCATATTTAACATTTAATAAAATTGTGCTTCATTATGTTTACGATCAAAATTGGCTGTTTCTCTCTAGAATGGAAGGGGACGAATCCATTGCATGCGTCAATTCTGTTGTATGGATACCTTCTGAGACTTCATGAAATTCATATTCAAATCTCAGATCTACTGATTAATTCATGTGAATATTAAGTTATCCAGCCTATTTCTGACTAGATAGAGAGAAGAGAATTTTATATTCGGAAGATACCCAGCTACTCTAAATGAACTAGTTAGGTTAGAGTATTATGCCACACCCAGCACTCGAAATCAAATGAAGAGTTTCAGCATTTAACTCTACCCTGACGCATGCCGATAGATTCAGTGAAGAGGTCGTATTCATAGTCTAACAATTCAATTATTAAAGGTGATTGAGTGTGTTATTTCATTCCAGAGTTATTTCTGTGCATTTTATCATGTTCCTCATTTTACAGTATTCTACCCCATTACTCGTACACTTCACTGTATACCAGTAATATTAGGCGTTTGATTTTAAAAGACATTTAAGTTCATAATTCACAAAATTTGGAAGAATTATTACAGACCTCTTCATTATATTGCTTTATGTCCGCCTCTGGCTGAACTACATGGTTGCCAAGTCTCATACAGCCTGTCGATGCACTGCGCTACCAATGCAACCCCGCACATTGGCACGTCTTACAATTAACATCCTGAAACAGGGGGTGACCTAACAACCTGACCGATGACGAAGCGCGGGAAAGAGGAAAACCACAACACAAACAAAACAATGCAGTACTACGTCCTTAATTATGCAGCGACATCTCTAATCAGGCCAGCCAACTTGACGCTTAAGAACTAAAAACCCTACAGCGGAACTACAACCACCTTGCAGGGATGGTTCGCGAATTTTTCTGAATAGTTCAACCAGTGACCCTTACTGATCATAAAGCAACAGAAAGTGACAAAATGTGCAATCCTACTATTCGTGGAGATCTCGCAGAGGACCCTTTCAATTGAGCTGCAGTTGAAACGGGTGGTGAATGAAGTCCACTTGAGGTCTTTGTGATGGAACCTGAAAATAAATCCGTAGACATTCAACTATACGAATAGGCCTATCAATATCGTAAACTGCTTCCTAATAGGAAAGAAACTAATTAATACTTCATATTACTGGACACAGCAAGTTTTTCGTCATTAGTGAATATTAATTTTTTTAAAATATCTGCGATTTATCCTAGAATCTTAGCATTTATAAAAAAAATTAGTAAAATGCTCTCATCCAATTCATCCAAACTGTTGAAAATTTAAAAATTTGTATTACGCACTTCGTTATTAGTGAACATTTTAAGCTATTATTTGATTTGATTTATAATTGTAATTTTGTGTTGAATCTTCCCCTGAGCACCAAATCACACTTTCAGGGGAGTTAGAATTTTTGCATATTAATAAAATGGTTTACAATTAAAACTAAAAAATGAATTAATAATACATCAAGTAACCGAAAATATTTTAACGGAAAATTTTAAGCAAATTAATATCTGAATACACAACGCATTAATTGTGAATTACAGGAACGCCACTTTTTACCTTTATCAAAGTGTAAACTTCTATTATGTCCTGAGCGCAAGAATCTTTAGAACTGCAATAAAACTTGTCCAGTTTTCTGTACATGCGAACTTATGAATTATATTTCTGTATGGCTCAAAATTGTCAGAAATTTATTATGCTTTCTTTTGTTCATATATAAAGCAAATTGAATATACAACAGCTTTACTGCATTCTGAAATATTTTTTTTCAGGACTTGAAATGTTTTGCATTTACACCAACTACATATTTTGAGAGTTTAAAAAGAGCAGTGTTCGAAAATATAGGACGGAGCTTACTTGAGGAATCGTCCGTTTTCCTGTTCAGAGTACGGGATATGTAGTACACATCGCTTGAAGTGGTCAGTTTCAGGATGTGTGATGCCAGAGCCTTCTTTAGTTACAAGCCGGGGCATGGGTAGGTTTGGCAACGCAGAGTGGACGCGGGAGATTTTAGAGTGATATTGTGTTTGCTCATTGCTTTAGTTATACGTAACGCGTATTTTTTCAATATCACTTCATGCACAAAGGTAAGATCAAGATTCAGATAGTGATGTAAATTATTACGGGTTCGAAAATAGTGTTTTATTGCAATCAATTAGCTATACTTCAGAATATGGCGTGAGTAGGCTACTTACATACAAAGGCTGCCACTTAAAATAATTACAAAAAAAACATGTTTTTGATAGTACGAAGATAAATAAATAGATAAAAAAGATATTCCTTGCACCGAAAAAAATAAAATCAATAATGCAATAAAGACGTAAGTTCCTACGCAGTATTCTTAAGTTCCTTTCAGTTAATAAATTTGTGGCTAGCAAATTGACAATGTTTTGCGACTTAATAGTGTCTCATCTGTGAAAGGTTTAGGATATATTTTAATATTATCTTATGCGATTATCTATCGTGTTTTTCTACAAATATTTCAGATGCCTAGAAAGTGCTGTGTGCCTATGTGTCGTAGCAACTACACTTATAATAAAAAAAAATAAATACATACTTGTTATTTTATTGATGGTACAAGGGAAAATAAATAAATGCTTAAAGAAATGTTACTTGTACCAAAAATAAATAAAATAATGACGTACTTTCGCAATACCCTATTCCAATCAATTAACCATTATGTGGCTAGTAAATTGACAATGTTTTTGCCGCTTAATGTTGTTTCACCTCTGACACGAAAGGTGTAGGATATAATATGCATTTTAATTTCATGTGATTATGTCGTGCTTTTCTATAAATATTTCAGATGTCCAGGAAGCCAGTTTTAGTTTGAACCTGGCCAGTCACCATAACAATACTGTTATCCTAAATTATTTGTTATAAACTTTTAAAAATATAATTTTAAATAAATATAAATACAGAAAACAAGCTAAGAATGTGAATTATGCAAATAGGCCTAAAATAAAATGTAAACAGAAGAAACTATTGACATTCCTATTATAATAAAAGTATGAGGATGTAAATATAGTTAAGCCAAGTAAAACCATCTATGAAAAAATGAAAACACATCCCTTCAACATAATACGTAACAAAACGCAACATTATCTATTAAGTACATGTATGTATCAATTAGCATAAACTCAGTGGACTTTAAATCCTGTAAATACCAAGTGGGTGAATGTAGAGTATCCAACGCCCACTGAACGAATATTTCACTTTTATCACTGCCAATGTTGCGCTATAATCGTATATGCAAGGTAGGCTACAACAAAAACCTAAACTAACCAAACCTAACCTGTCAAAGAAGCAACAAGTTATACTAAATATGTGTAAAATTGGCCTATGTCTCTATAGTGGGCGGGACATAAGTAACATTGACCAAACCAACAAAGTGATTATATGCATGTACAGTTTCCCTGAAAAAGGATGAGACGATTGAATATTCCTAAGTCTCAGATGTGAGACACTGCGCATGATCGGAGACCAGAGCACTGATACACAAGATAACGAATATTGAGTTACTTAAATTCAGACTATTTGGTTTACTAGCATCGTTCCGAAATTCACTTCAAAAACTGCAAAAAATATGATAATATTACGTAAATGAAAGATAAATATATACATAAATCGTGTAGTTAAATCGACAATGGACCTTCATGACTAGGTCGACACTCCACACAGAAAGGAAAGCTTTCATGTCGTTTCAATAGCTCAGTCGGTAAGGCTTCTGCGTGTTGTGTAGAAGAGTGCGAGTTCGATTCTTAGTCTATAGAACGATTTTTTTTGTCTAAATGACGTTGAAATAGCTAAGTAACGTTGAAATAGAGTTTTACAAAGTCCTGAGATTAAGTGTTAATGATCGCAAACAATACAAAATTACAAGTTACAATATTATAAACGTTAATCTAATGAATGCATTTATACACACACATAAACAATGTAAATGTATATATATTAAAAACTAACAATTAAAATGAAATTATAAAAATATATATAATAATAGACAAACTTTTACAAAGCTTTAGAGTCCTTAGGCTATGTAATTTGTTGAGTAATTATTACAATATTTTATTAATAGCTTTCCCATATGTGTAAGAAATGCACTCGCACAAAACAATTTTTGTTAAAAGTATGGCTTTAGATTATTTCATTCTCAAACCTTCAGTTAATTTTAACTATTTTATCTACGTGTTTGCAATAGTGTTTAATTTAGTATGCATTCAATTTAATTCATGTTATGATTGCATGGAAAAGCACTGTTGCAGTTATTGACTAATTACATATATTAATTCTAATTATTAAATGCATCTGTTAAGTAACCAATTGCAGTATCTTTTGCAAAGTCTTGAATGTTTAAGTTGTCAATAATATTTCTGTACTATATACTATAATACGTTAAAAGAATTTGCAATAGATTTGGGATCCTCTACTTTATAATCATTGGTTTTAGTGAAAAAATATTTTCTTTCTTAGGATATCTACAAGTTTAAATTTAATAATATTCCGAATAGATTTAATTGCATTATCTGAATTTTGTACTTTTCTATTCAAATATATTCTATTTCCCTCTTTCATAATTTTTGATAAATTACACTGTACTCCTTGCAGTATTTAAGAACATGAGGATCATTACATTGCAACTCATTACATATAGATTCTTCTTTTTAATACATGAGATTTTGAAGTCCCTGCGCTATCTACATGTTTTTACTTTTGAATTTTTGCACAACATTGAGTGGAGAAAATCCACTGAAGTGATTATGAAATTAAGTGAAAAATGCAATACATTAACTCTTAATATCAGTAGTACCAGTATCATATACGTTTTTCCAAGATTCATTTTGTAGACATAAATGTAAATAATCATTAGATACAACATTTACGATCCTTTCGTAGTTTTTAAATTAATATTTTGAAATTGTTCAGTGACATTGGAAACACTTAGGATTTGTTTATCATGTTCAGACAAGCCATTGAATATAGGTTCTGTCGAATAGGAATTCAGTCTAATTCTGTGTACAAAACATTTATCAATGGCCGTGCTACTTCAGCTTAGATTTAATTTGATTAGTTTCGCAACAGTTGGACTTCCTGTTATATCCTGTTATTTAGATATTTAATTTAGGATTGATTTATTAACTCTTACTATGCAAGATGCCTCTTATTTCAATAATTCTATATCACGTTAAATAGTCATTGTCTACACTAAAGTATTATCGTCATCTCTCATTTCTCATCGTAATGGCGAACCGACGTGACATGAGACAGCGAGTTATAGCTCTAGTTGAGGCTGGATATGGGGCTAGATCTGCTGGCCGTTTGGTCGGTGTTCCTGGAAGTACAGCCGCGAGATGGGTTCATCGTTACCAAAATTTAGGGGAGGTCGAAAATCGCCCTATTCCTGGGCGTCCGCGGATTTCTTCATTGGAAGAGGATGCTCTCTTATTCGAGACAGTTCGACAGGATCCCTTTCTGACTGCTAACGAAATAAGAGCAGTATCTAACTTTCCCGGCTCTTCACAGATTGTGATCAGCAGGTTGAGGAATCGCGGTATTAGGAGCCGGAGGGCTGCGCAAATGGAAATATTGGGGGAAGCACAAGCTGTCGACCGTCTTGCCTTCGCTACCAATCGAGTGGATTTCGATTGGAGAAATGTAATTTTCTCCGACGAAACAACCATCTCGAGTGATTACGAAGGTCCTGTCCGTGTCTATCGTGAGGATGGTCTCCGACATGACCAGCGCTATGTGCACCGACGTGAAAGATCGGGGCGCTTTAGCATATCGTGTTGGGGTGGATGTCTTACGATGGACCTGGCGTTATAGAAGCATCTATGGCCGCTTTAATGCGGGAACTTACGAGCACATTCTGGAAAATATATTCCTTCCCTCCGCCCGAGAACGTTTTCCCGAAGGAACATTGCTCTTCCAGCAGGATAGCCATCCCGTGCACTATGCTGCAAGCATTCAAAGATGGTTTCAAAGGAGACCCGAGATCGAAATCATTAATTGGCCTCCGAAGTCACCTGATTTGAATGTCATCGAAAATTCATGGGTGGAATTGAAAAAGAGAAGGATAGTCCCTATGCCCACCGACGCCCTCGAAATCGAGACGAATTGTGGGATCAAGTTGTTGACACCTGGGAAGATCTCGCCGGGGATCAGAACTTATTTCACAATCTCGCGACATCCATGCCGGATCGACTTAGATCTGTAATAGAAGCTGATGGCATGTGGACAAGATTTTAAGTTAACAGGTCTCTTTTTGTTTCTTATGATTTTTGTTTGAGAAAGAATACTTTTAACTTCCAAGTAAGTTTTATTTTTTTTTTTTGACGAGGTTCAGCCCACTTGTAAAATCCAGAAATTGGGCATAAATTATTCCATATTTTTCGACAAATTAGACAGTCGAGGAACTCTGAACAAATTAATTACACCTCAATAAAAAAAAGTTTTACCTGGGATCGAACACGAGACGTTTCGGTTATACAGCGGAACCAACACGCTACTATATGAGCTACCGAGACAAGACAGTTACAGCAGCAGTCCAGAATGTAGATCCGTTAGCAGGCATTTGCCATTCGGTACAGTGAAGCAATGATATTTTGTGACTCGAGCTATGTTGTGAAATCCTGGCCTTAAATGGCAGTCTTCTTCGTGATCCTTATTCTGATCCTTGTCCTTGTTGTGGTCCTTGTAACAATTCTTGTACTATTTCTCATGTTATGTATAGTTACGTCGATATCGAGTGAACCGCGCTGTAGAACTTTAACTTCCGACGACCAAGAATCGTCTCATTCTTTTTAAGGGTAACTGTACAAATTATAGATAGTTCTGACGTATAGCAGGCATTCCGAACCTTCAACAAAACTGCAACATTTATGGGATCACAAAACAGCTGTTTACAATGACTTTGAAAACCAACGGCGTAACTTTATTGATATAGCAGGCGAGACCCAACAATTTGACTAGAATTCTGATACACACAAATCACAAATAAGAATATAAAAATGTGGTTATACAATATTTAATAGAATAGTCAATTACTTTGTCATCCATAACCGTAAAAATTCCCAAAGACTGCAACCATTTTATTTTCATTTATTGTCTTTTTTTTTTATCACCAACACGCATTTAGTTTATAATACATCAACAATTAACGTTTGGTACGACCGCAAACATAATTCCATCGACACATACCTATATTGTAACATTAATTTACATTGGAAATCGGCATTAGCACAAACACGTATACTGTACGGTCAGCCTCCGGGTGACAGATAATTACAGTGTTGCCGACGTATGGCCCCGGCTTGTAACTAAAGAAGGCTCTGATGATGCATATTCTGGAAGAAATACGGTCGAAGAAGAGTTGAGATGCAAATCAAGATTTCAGGTATAACTCCCTGTAAAGTTGATTTGAATAATTTCGAGGGAAAAATTGTTCCGGAGCCGGGTATCGAACCCGGGACCTTTGGTTTAACGTACCAACGCTCTACCACTGAGCTACTCGGGAACTCTAACCGACACCGATCCAATTTTTCCCTCTATATCCACAGACCTCAAAGTGGGCTGACAACCGTCAAGCAACCAACTTCGAGTGCACACTAACTCTGTGTGACTTAAATTGTGGTTTTCTGTTAACGAACAGTGACGTGTATTATGCAAATCAAGATTTCAGGTATAACTCCCTGTAAAGTTGATTTGAATAATTTCGAGGGAAAAATTGTTCCGGAGCCGGGTATCGAACCCGGGACCTTTGGTTTAACGTACCAACGCTCTACCACTGAGCTACTCGGGAACTCTAACCGACACCGATCCAATTTTTCCCTCTATATCCACAGACCTCAAAGTGGGCTGACAACCGTCAAGCAACCAACTTCGAGTGCACACTAACTCTGTGTGACTTAAATTGTGGTTTTCTGTTAACGAACAGTGACGTGTATTATGCAAATCAAGATTTCAGGTATAACTCCCTGTAAAGTTGATTTGAATAATTTCGAGGGAAAAATTGTTCCGGAGCCGGGTATCGAACCCGGGACCTTTGGTTTAACGTACCAACGCTCTACCACTGAGCTACTCGGGAACTCTAACCGACACCGATCCAATTTTTCCCTCTATATCCACAGACCTCAAAGTGGGCTGACAACCGTCAAGCAACCAACTTCGAGTGCACACTAACTCTGTGTGACTTAAATTGTGGTTTTCTGTTAACGAACAGTGACGTGTATTATGCAAATCAAGATTTCAGGTATAACTCCCTGTAAAGTTGATTTGAATAATTTCGAGGGAAAAATTGTTCCGGAGCCGGGTATCGAACCCGGGACCTTTGGTTTAACGTACCAACGCTCTACCACTGAGCTAATCGGGAACTCTAACCGACACCGATCCAATTTTTCCCTCTATATCCACAGACCTCAAAGTGGGCTGACAACCGTCAAGCAACCAACTTCGAGTGCACACTAACTCTGTGTGACTTAAATTGTGGTTTTCTGTTAACGAACAGTGACGTGTATTATGCAAATCAAGATTTCAGGTATAACTCCCTGTAAAGTTGATTTGAATAATTTCGAGGGAAAAATTGTTCCGGAGCCGGGTATCGAACCCGGGACCTTTGGTTTAACGTACCAACGCTCTACCACTGAGCTACTCGGGAACTCTAACCGACACCGATCCAATTTTTCCCTCTATATCCACAGACCTCAAAGTGGGCTGACAACCGTCAAGCAACCAACTTCGAGTGCACACTAACTCTGTGTGACTTAAATTGTGGTTTTCTGTTAACGAACAGTGACGTGTATTATGCAAATCAAGATTTCAGGTATAACTCCCTGTAAAGTTGATTTGAATAATTTCGAGGGAAAAATTGTTCCGGAGCCGGGTATCGAACCCGGGACCTTTGGTTTAACGTACCAACGCTCTACCACTGAGCTACTCGGGAACTCTAACCGACACCGATCCAATTTTTCCCTCTATATCCACAGACCTCAAAGTGGGCTGACAACCGTCAAGCAACCAACTTCGAGTGCACACTAACTCTGTGTGACTTAAATTGTGGTTTTCTGTTAACGAACAGTGACGTGTATTATGCAAATCAAGATTTCAGGTATAACTCCCTGTAAAGTTGATTTGAATAATTTCGAGGGAAAAATTGTTCCGGAGCCGGGTATCGAACCCGGGACCTTTGGTTTAACGTACCAACGCTCTACCACTGAGCTACTCGGGAACTCTAACCGACACCGATCCAATTTTTCCCTCACACAGAGTTAGTGTGCACTCGAAGTTGGTTGCTTGACGGTTGTCAGCCCACTTTGAGGTCTGTGGATATAGAGGGAAAAATTGGATCGGTGTCGGTTAGAGTTCCCGAGTAGCTCAGTGGTAGAGCGTTGGTACGTTAAACCAAAGGTCCCGGGTTCGATACCCGGCTCCGGAACAATTTTTCCCTCGAAATTATTCAAATCAACTTTACAGGGAGTTATACCTGAAATCTTGATTTGCATAATACACGTCACTGTTCGTTAACAGAAAACCACAATTTAAGTCACACAGAGTTAGTGTGCACTCGAAGTTGGTTGCTTGACGGTTGTCAGCCCACTTTGAGGTCTGTGGATATAGAGGGAAAAATTGGATCGGTGTCGGTTAGAGTTCCCGAGTAGCTCAGTGGTAGAGCGTTGGTACGTTAAACCAAAGGTCCCGGGTTCGATACCCGGCTCCGGAACAATTTTTCCCTCGAAATTATTCAAATCAACTTTACAGGGAGTTATACCTGAAATCTTGATTTGCATAATACACGTCACTGTTCGTTAACAGAAAACCACAATTTAAGTCACACAGAGTTAGTGTGCACTCGAAGTTGGTTGCTTGACGGTTGTCAGCCCACTTTGAGGTCTGTGGATATAGAGGGAAAAATTGGATCGGTGTCGGTTAGAGTTCCCGAGTAGCTCAGTGGTAGAGCGTTGGTACGTTAAACCAAAGGTCCCGGGTTCGATACCCGGCTCCGGAACAATTTTTCCCTCGAAATTATTCAAGAGTTGAGATGTTGGTAAATCTGTACAAAACGTTTGTCAATGACAGACATCAAGGATCAGCAAGAGATTAGGTTTCGTTTTTGGAGGTTTTTGGTTTGCCCTGCATTACGAGTTCTTTGGTAGGCATACCAAAAACTTGAACCCAACCTAACCTGTCACTGATCCTCTACGATGTCCGCCATATTGATCAACGTTTACTACCGATATGTCGGTAATTTTATATCATGAATCCATGAGAGTGTAGCGATATCTTACCTCAATCATCCTATCTGTTCTTCAATCAGCATGTCCGATATTGTTAACCTCAGGGGCACGGAGATATTTTCAGTCAGAGTTGCTAATATCAATTTCGAATAACATTCAAGACCGCGTATACTGTGCTAATATGTCAATCTACAGTAAATTTTTATTTCAAACAAGAGTTGAGTTGATAATTCAACGAAATATAGGTAATTTGTCAACTTCACTTTTCACCCATTTTACATAAAAATGAGATTAGCAATAATGTTCAGACCTTTTTTTAGGCCTCAACACTTCAGGAAAGTTTCAATAGCGGAAATACTAAAACTGCTTCCTAGTAAGAGTAATTAAACTTTGAAGTGAACTATCGTTGGCCTTATTACGTAGGCCTACATTTTGTGTACGAACTATGTAGGTTCGAGTGAATTAGACCAAAATTTAAATATTTATTGAAACCTGATCCTTTCAGTTTATATTGAAATTAGTAATAAGTCCATCAAGTGCCAATCTACGATGTATATACTAACTTGGGGAGTTCGAGAATTCCTCAACACCAATCTCTCTACCAAGTGAAAAGTTCCCATATAAACCAACCCATGATATAATTCAGAGACCGCCATTTCTACAGTAAAATTTTGAATTTCTTTTACTGCAGAGTTCCACATATACCTCTATTCTTCATGATCAAAGTCGAAATCCAAGAAATTAACAATGAATAGAACACTTTTAAATTAATCACATTCAATGCCTGATACTTCATCTTTTCAAAATGTGCGCCAGCGATTGTTAAATGGGTGAATTTTATTGTATAATTTGAGAGCAGATCAACCATCCACCTTAGACCTTGGAACTACAAACTAAAAGGAGGCAAAGGACTACAACTACATTAATGTTACAAATAAAGCTACAACAAACAAAACACCAAAGATAATAATAACCATTAGTCCCTCTAACAAAGTGTACTTTGATGAAGTATAAACATCGAATGTGATTCAGTCTTTAGGCACAGAGTATTGCAGTGTACAGAAAATTTACAGATCGAACGACATTTTATGGGCAGTCAAATGTCTTCAGTATAAAATTTTTAATATAAACGCTAGCAATCTAAAGAATATAAAATTCTTACTACGTAGAATATTAACAGAAGTTCCAGTCGCAGCTCTGATTACATATTCATCGAATGAAAACTTAGTAACATACATGGAATTAACTTCGCAATTTCGTAGTAAATGTTGCGTTTTATGAAGTTAAACTAATGGCGTAATATTAAAATTTACTCAAAATTTATTTCAAGAAACGAAGATATTTGAGACTAGTGTTGAAATTTACAGCGGTTGTTCTGAAAAGTTCATATACATCCTTGTTAAATGAGAATTTACTCTCAACTTCACTTATCAAGAAGAATTCTAGAAAACCATTTTTAAAATCATACGAATATAAATACATCCAAAATAGAAAATAAAATCGAAAGAACGTATGTTTACAAATGTGTGTCCTAATATCATGCTAAAATTTTGAATCTTACGTAGTTATCACAAAAATTAATATTTTACTTTTTAAAAATCAGACGCAATTTATGAACTTTTAAAAAGTCACAAATATCCGAACAGCAAATATATCTAGCTCCGAAGTCTCTAGATCACCGACTAGTTGGTTCTTCGTGTCTACTGAACTGAACGCCACGAGCTCAAAACCTGGAGTGAACGATAAGTATTGAAGGCAGTGTCCACCCTGATATCATTTCGACTCCGATGTTCGATTTGTATCATGTCACGTGATTTTCTACCAATCTTCTTGCTCCATGTATTCATATCAAATGTGTTACTTGTCTTATTTAATGTTTAGTCGTAAATTAAACTTATTAATTACGGTATTTCAAATTACAAATAATAAATATTTGATATACAGATTTATGTTAATCTTCATAAATTAACGAAATATTAGAACTAACTTTCTCGACAGTAACGCCCTCTGAAATTACTGCGTGTTAAAGGTGTACTACACATTTGTCTAAATATGACTTGTTGACGTATTGCCGCTGTCCAGGAATTTTTAAACGTTTGCAGTCATTTTTATTGTATTAAATAATTTTGTAGAAACATTTCACTAGTTGTTAATTTCTTGTACCTTTCTTTATTAAATCCACATGAAGGAAATATAATGCCTCTAATTATGTGGCAGTCAAATATGAACAACATAAGAACTGCAGTCTTCATAATCTATTTTTAAAAACAATAATATCTAATTTATTATTATTGTTATTATTATTATTATTATTATTATTATTATGTTTAACAATGTCCTAGGACATCTTCCCACACTCATTTTCAGGGTTATTATAGCCCTTCTCCATTCTTAAATTTTCCCTCATGTGCCATCTTCCAATCCCCTTTCTCTTATTGTTCTAATTATTCCTTGTGTCTATATCAGTTTTGGTCTTTCCCTCTTCCTTTTTCCCATTAGAAGCAATTCATACATTTTCTTCGGCAATCTATTTTCTGTCATCCTCTTCATAAGACCAAACCACCGTAATTGCTTTGTTTTAATAATTTAGAGTCTACAAGCGATTCTCGCACTTTCATTTTTTCTCTTAAAATAATATTCCTAATGTTGTCCTTCCTTGATACTCTTGAAGATCTTCGCCAGAAATCCATCTCTCTAGAATGTAGTTTTTCGATTGTCCTTGAGTACAAAATAATGTAGGCCTATTTACTTTATGTAGCCTATGTAAAGACACACGGAGAAAATTATTCATGTTTGGGAACCATGTTTTAAGATTTGCCGTCTCCCAAAATGCGCTTTATAATCCAACAGCATTTTTCATAATCTAATTGTGGTTGAATCCATACATAATATTATTATGCAACAGATCAATATCCTAAATTATTGTGATGCTACGATTAATAATAATAATAATAATAATAATAATAATAATAATAATAATAATAATAATAATAATAATAATAATAATAATAATAATAATATGTTCAGACTGTCAGTGTTCATTAGGCCCACTTGACTTGTCGTATAATAGGACGAACTCCTCTTCAATACTAGAGGCCTTTCAGCCCGCCTTGGGGATAAGGAAATAATTTGTCCTGCAGCAGAAAATATTTAAATACAACAGTACCTACGTTGTTGTCTGCTAGAATTAAGTAAAACAAGTGAACTCTGTTTGAACGTTTGAACTGACCGGTAACGGCTACGGTTAACCGAGTAACTTCGGTGCTCCGCTGCCAGGCACATAAACCGATAGAACCGAGTAACTCAACAGTTCTACTCGCTCCGTCCCCAGCTCTAATGTGGATAGGTGCTTTGAGAAATATCTTCTTAACAGAGAAAGTTGTCTTTTTCTTTTTACTTGGTGTGGTTATGGTAACAAATAAAAAAAGAAAGGTTAAATTCAGTAGACACGCACAATTTCTGTTCAGTCTAATTATTTAGTCTCTTAATGCAGGCATGGAGGGACTGACGGTTGTGGATGTGTGGATGCTAACATTCACTCACCCCACAACCCTGGGCTCTGAACTGCTCGTTGTTTACACTGTGTTCCGTAGTAGTAGGAGTAAGGGACATCAGTGGCGTGTTGGCTATTGCAGTATACATGTCATAAGTTTTATAATTAAAAATATCACATGTCATTTACTTATCAGCTTTTTAAAAGAAGGTTTTTATTGTTCCTGTATGTATCAGTCCTGATAATACATAATAGTATTAAATTAAACTGAGTTCAATACTGAATTATGAGGATAGTCATTTCCGTGATGGAGATTGCCTACATCTCTTATTATTTATAACAAGTCTTTCTAAAATAAATTAAAATCTAAGTATCATTCACAACAAAAGTTAAGACAAAGTTAGGACGTTAAATTAAACGAAAAAAATAATTAAGAAATATTGTTGTCATTCACAATAAAATTTTAACGTAGATAACAAACAATGAAAAAGTATAACAGAAGACTAGTGGAATGGGTATGTGCGGGAACAGTTCGATTAAATTTGAGGTATACGATATATTCTTTTAAATAAATGCATGTCATAGTTACGTTCATTCAGTTTACGATTCTATTGTAATTGTTTTCCAGATATTTTCCCTCAGTTGTGCTTCTTTACATGAACTGTGCTCTTTTTTGACGTAGGACATCTATGCTGTAAAATTATCTACTTTCCGTCAACTTCTTGAAAATGAGAAAGTCCCTCCATATTGGGACATCTGGCAACCAAATCTCAAGGTACACTGAAGATTGAGCTACACCTAGGGTTGCCAGATGTCCCGATATGGAGGAACATTCCCGATTTTTAGGAAATTTTCCTGTGTCCCACTCATACCCGTCGCGGGATGGAGATTGTCCCGCTTTTAAAGATATTACCCATACCTAAGCAGAAATGAATTTGGACGATGCGAAACAAATTCACCACTCAGCGTGCTCAGACTGGAAGAGTAGGCCTATGTAGATTTAAGAGAGAGTACTATCCTACTTACGTATGGCTTTTAAGGAACCTGGAGATTCATTGCTGCCCTCACATAAGCACGCCATCGGTTCCTATCCTGTGCAAGATTAATCCAGTCTCTATCATCATACCCCACTTTCTGAAATCCATTTTAATATTATTCTCCCATCTACGTCTCGGCCTCCCCAAAGATCTTTTCCCCGTTGTGTAACTTTCTCCATTCTCCTGTAATTTCATCCCTCTTAGCCTCAAATATTTTCCTAAGAACCTTATTCTCTGTTCTTCTCTCAAAGTGAGAGTCCAAGTTTCACAACTATATAGAACAACCGGTAATATAACCGTTTTACAAATCCTAACTTTCAGACTTTTTGACAGCAGATTAGATGGCAAAAGCTTCTCAACCGAATAATAACAGGCATTTCCAATGTTTATTCTGCGTTTAATTTCCTCGCGAGTATTTTTTTTTTGTTACTGTTGCTCCAAGATATTTGAATTTTTCCACCTCTTCGAAGGATAAATTTCCAATTTTTATATTTCCATTTTGTACAATATTCTGGTCACGAGACATAATCATATACTTTGTCTTTTCGGGATTTACTTTCAAACCTATCTCTTTACTTGGTTCAAGTAAAATGTCCGTGTTTTCCCTAATCGTTTGTGGATTTCTCCTAACATATTCATGTCATCCGTATAGACAAGAAGCTGATGTAACCCGTTCAATTCCAAACCCTCTCTGTTATCCTGGACCTTCCTAATGGCATATTCTAGAGCGAAGTTAAAAAGTAAAGGTGATAGTGCATCTCCTTGTTTTAGCCCACAGTGAATTGAAAAAGCATCCGACAGAAACTGACCTATGCGGACTCTGCTTACGTTTCTTTGAGACATTTTAATTAATCAAACTAGTTTTTTCGGAATACCAACTTCTATAAGAATATTATATAAAACTTCCCTTTTAACAGAGTCATATGCCTTTTTGAAATCTATGAATAGCTGATGTGCTGTATCCTTATACTTCCATTTTTTCCCAATATTTGTCGAATAAAAAAATCTGATCAATAGTCAGTCTATTACGCCTAAAACCACACTGATGATCCCCAATAATTTCATCTACATAAGGAGTTAATCTTTTCAGAAGAATATTGGACAAAATTTTGTACAACGTCAACAAAAGTGATATTCCTCTAAAGTTACCACAGTTAGTCTTGCGCCCTTTCTTAACCCTGGAAAGGATACATAATGGATACCTACATAGAGTAATCGGTTACGCCAAAAGAAATGTTAAGATAGACGATTGTCAAAAAGCAATATTTTTTATTTTGACAATTTATTTATTGATATCAGTTTACAGTTATGTTTCCTTGCACATATGGCACACATCCAATCGATGATCTTGACATACAGGCCTATTACATTTGGAACACACAATTTTTGTTTCTCTGTATTTTGCTCTTTGCAGAGGTGACACCTGGCACTCCTGTTCATTTTCATCTACAGTTCTGGCTCATTCTCATCCTCTTCAATGTGTAATATTTCTTGAATACCTGAGCGAAGATTTGTAGGTAAGGTTAAAGTAAGAAATAATACAAACATAGTTGAATACAGGGATATCTGATGACCCCAACACTCCTGATTCTCAGTAGATCTACGATGGAATCATGCGATACCACCAGCAACAATCTTAGCACAACCTTAAATGAGTATACAAAAAGTATCGGATTTGCCGACATTAAAACGAAAAAAGAGTATAAAAATAAAAAATTGTATGGGATAACAGGTTACTGCTGTAACCATTCCAGGGTTAAAAATAGGTGCAATTATGGACTCCTATTGTTCTGGTACAATTTCGTTCTCCAAAATAGCAAGTACAAGCTTATAAATTTCGCTAGATAATGCGCTCTTGTATTAATTCTGTTGGAATTTAATCGATACCTGGAGACTTACTTTTTCAGATTTTCTATCGCAATTTCGACTTCAGAGAGTGTGGGTTCAGGTATAAACGGGTGAGCACTTTGTATTTGAATTTCGTCCCGATCATTTCTATTTGGTCTATGTATGTTTAGTAGTTGCCCAAAATAGTTTTTCCATCTGTTCAGGATTGAATGAGAGACTGCAAGTAAGTCACCATTCTCATACTTGATCACGTTACCCTTGTCTGATATCCGTTCTTAAATTCCTTTATGCCCTTATGCAGGGACATCATTTTATGAGTATTTTTACTTCAATTTTTATTGTACCTGAGTTTTGAATGTACTTCACTCCCACCCTTTCAACTAATGAAGTTCAAACTATCCTCCACACAGAACCAAGGCCGCATATAGTAAACAGTACTGAGGTAGTGAGTATAGTACGTTCCAGAAATATGTTCGCGTTTTCCAGTGATGAAAGAGCTTTCAATATTGAATCATATTTTCGCACAGGTACTGTCGTCCGTTTGACTACGTCGCATTCCGATTTCTCCCACCTGCTTCTGCTCTCCCCTCTGTAAAGGCTAGTGGTTGGGCTGTCTTAGCTCTTTTCTGAAAACATTAATTTCTGTTAGGAATTGGACGTCTACGTAATATTATACAACTGTTTGAAATAACTTAAATAAAAGGACCTCGTTAAGTAATTAACTGTCACGTGATTTCCTCCCTTTCTACGATCCTGCGACAAAATGACTTGGACGGACAGTAGATAGTATGTCTGAGTAATTTTATCTGTGCGGATTGGGCAGAAGTGAAGATTGAATTTACAGTACATAAGGTACTCTTTTATAGAGTAGGTACAGAATTATTTCAACATGAGTTACTAGTACGAAGGACGAAACTGGTAATTGTAATTAGATGCAATAGTCTACAGTGCGGTAATATGCACAAAATAACTGAACCTGTATCGAAATGAACGACCACCGTTTTCAAAAATGTATTTAAATATCCATATTATGATTATTTTTCAATTTAACTTCATTCTCTATATGTGCTATAGACAGTATAATTTACACTGCATAATGAATACGTTCGCATGGATAACTCAATTCGTGAGTAAAACACTTATTGTTAATATTGTATTGTATTTTGATTAAACAAATACCTAATGAAAATTATCAAACTCAAAATTGCGATATTTCCTAGTTTACGTAAATGGATGAACTATTTTTCTTCCCTCCTCTACCTAGTAAAGTGATTTGTTTGTATTTTACGCCAGTATCATCGAATTCCAGTCGTGGAAGGGGGTAGCAAACGGTGTTTCCGGTTCTCAACCGTTAATCCAAAGTTATAGCCAGGTTAATATTAAAAATGTTAGTAAAAATAAAATGATGTCCTTATATAAATCTCTAATGTTTTCATTCTCACTATTTGTTTCTACTTCATTCAGTTTTCTTTCAAGTATTCCTTTCTTTTTATTCCCAAGTGTACGATTTGCTTCTCGTCTTTCAATTGAAATTATTATCTCTATTCGCTAAACTGGAACCTGTAAGAATTTCAATTTTGCCTGTTTCTTTCTTTCTATACCATGGAACAATCTTCATCAAACCACGCTTTCTTTTTCTTAGTTTCGTAAGTACTATAGTATCACTTTATATTTGTATTTTAATATTTATATGTTAAACTAAATGTTACTTAACAAAAAAAGTTATTCTTTTATTTTAAATTGTTACATTAAATGACACTATACTTTAAATTGTGTAATGATAAATATTCATTAAAGTGCTGAAAAAGTAATTTATTATTTAATTATCCTATAAATACATTTATGCTGCACTGAATTAATACATCATTATTAAGCCGCCTGAATATCATCTACATTAAAATGTCCCTCTTTGATATTTTTTAAATCTGGGAACCCTACTTGAAACTCTTATTCAAAGGCTCCCGTGTTTAAATTCCGGACCGACTAACTGCCTGGGTTTTCCACTGTTTACTCCATTTACTTACGCAAATTCCGAGTAGAGGCAAGTACCTCAATATATCAATCTCTTCTACTTTAAAAAATACACCACTTAAAATGAACAGGAGATTCAATAAATATTTCAAACATATCCAGAATAATATTAATAGATTGTAATTGAAAATATGATGAATTTTTGATCCCGTTACTCACGACAAACGGGAGAAAAAAACCTATTAAAAATAACCTCAAAATTGTAGCACAACACTCTAAACCCACCAAACCAAATCTTAGTTTCTTATATACCCAACCATTAACCAATGATTTTCTCTGGAATTTTCACACGAAATCATAACGTAACCCAATGGTACCACCATTATAATGTGCTATGCAGGAAAGCACTTTTTTCTTCGGTCCAGGGTAAATCTATTTCTGTACTTGATCTACCAAAAAGTGTACATTAGGTAGACCTACTTTAAGAGCTAAAGGCACGGAATATTTTTTGCTTTATTTCAAGTATTTGTTCTAAAATATAGTTTTCAGCTTGTATGGTTACTATATTTGTGAATAGGCATATAGGCTATCTTGAATAAAAGTTATTGGTTGCATAAGTTTCCTGAAAACCTAATAATTCAGCAGCTAGCACATTCTTTGGATTAAATAAGTTCTGTTAATTTAAATAATCTAATTTACTTTATATTGCTTAAGAACATTGCTAACAAATGCTATTGGTATCTGACTTCGAACAATCCAATTAATTACTGAAGTTAATCACTATGGGCCATATTCATAGACATTCTTAGCGCGGGCTTCCGGTGGATGATCAGCGAACTAGCGTTTTTCGTATTCATAAACCAGTGTTAGCGAAGTGATATGATATGAATCCTGTAAAAGTAATCACTCCATAGCCGGGGCTAGCTTAGCACGCTCGTAGCGCGGGATAGCGAAATGTCTATACATAGCACGCTAAATATTTGAATTTTCCCCTTTGGCCTCCTTTATTCCTGTTTTTATATTTGTGTCGAAAATATAGGCAACTTAATCCAAAATCCATGTGGGTCAGCACATCCAGACATTTTGGAAATTTATCTTATGAAATACATAAATTCCTTCCATATCCCAACCATAGCGCAATGTAAACAAACCGAACAGATTGCACAAATATGGCGGCGTGCGAAGACCTGACCAAGAGAACTAATAATATTCTAACTTTTAATACAAAACAAGAATGTAACTTTTATTCAAAGCAACAATAATCACTTTCTATAATTGAATGTAAACACTCCCGTCAACAATGGGATTTCCACTCCACACAGTAACACAGTATTCGTTATCGCACTCCACAGACGACAATGACAATTTACTTGGATTATTGAGAAAAACAATGTAATGCTAATCTTAACTAATGTTCACAAAGCACTATTTACAAATCAGAACTGTCAGTTCTCAGTTCACAGTTCGTTTGCCTTGGCTAGTTCTTCTAGCTTAGTCACTCGAGTTCACAGTATCTCGAACCCCAGACTTTCAGAGACAGTCCACTGAATTTCGAATTCAGGTCCTCCAACTGCGATCCACTGTACTCGAACTCAGGACTTCGGACGCTCACACAGCTGCGGACACACTCAAGTCGAACTCCGGTCTCGAAGCTGGCTTCACTGCTACACAAGACTTGTTGGCTTGCTGTCCAACAACTACAACAACAACTGCTGCTAGCTCACTTGCGTCTCTTCTTTTATAAGCAAACCATAGTTTCGGGAAAGTACGATGCTAGAAATTTCCACGGATGTCCAGAAGATGGCACTTCCCGAATTCTCTGGATTTCTTCCCTCTCTGGCGGTCGCGCTCTCTCCTCTCCTCTCTACGCCACAGCACATGGCCCAGGAAGCAGATGCGCTCACTTCATTTGCTGCGACGAGCTACGGCCGATCTCGCCCTCCTTCTGCCGGTCGTGAGATCGTCACAATATAACATATATAGGCCTCTTGGACCTGACTTATCGACAGACCTTGGTCCGTGTAATGCGTCATAGTGCCACTACAGTGAGTGAGATGAGAGTAAAGTGAAAGACTATTATCAGTAGGCCTGTCAGTGTGAAACTTATGTAGGGCATATACATATGTAGGTTGTATTGTAAAATTAGGTTATTTTATGTATTATTATTAATTGTAATTATTGTGTTGAATTGTATTGTGTATTCTTACTGTATTATGTATATAATTGTATTCTGTATTGTATATTTGTATTTTTATTGTATAACTAGCCGTACCCGTGCGCTCCGCTGCACCCGTTAGAAATAAATATAAAGTAATTACATAATTAAAATAGGACATTTGATCCAGGGAACATTCGTGTTTGATAGAAGGATAAATCGTTTAATATGTTACTTCATTTAAATTGCATCCAAATAATTAAAATGCGATCATTTTGGTCCAGAGACCACTCATTGGTGCAATGACAATTCCTTTGACATGTTTCTAATTTTTATTACATGCAACCATAGTTTAATGAACATTGACATCATTTAGATTTAATGTGTATACTTTATTTTACTTGTTATAGGTTTCCATTGAATTATGGTAATAACTTAATTTTAACCCTTGTTTTCTACGTATTCAGTAAATGGGGTTTGGCCCAATATGGTTCTGAGCCCTTCAAATAACTTAAATTATATTATATAATATTACATTACATATATTATATTATATTATATTATATTATATTATATCAGAAGTTACTGTAATAACATTATAGCATTATGTCCATCTAGAGAACGAAATGGAAATATAAAAATTGGAGATTTATCCTTCGAAGAGGTGGAAAAATTCAAATATCTTGGAGCAACAGTAACAAATATAAATGACACTCGGGAGGAAATTAAACGCAGAATAAATATGGGAAATGCCTGTTATTATTCGGTTGAGAAGCTCTTATCATCCAGAGTGCTGTCCAAAAATCTGAAAGTTAGAATTTATAAAACAGTTATATTACCGGTTCTTCTGTATGGTTGTGAAATTTGGGCTCTCACTCTGAGAGAGGAACATAGGTTAAGAGTGTTTGAGAATAAGGTGCTTAGTAAAATATTTGGGGCTAAGCGGGATGAAGTTACAGGAGAATGGAGAAAGTTACACAACACAGAACTGCACGCATTGTATTCTTCACCTGACATAATTAGGAACATTAAATCCAGACGTTTGAGATAAGCAGGGCATGTAGCACGTATGGGCGAATCCAGAAATGCATATAGAGTGTTAGTTGGGAGACCGGAGGGAAAAAGACCTTTAGGGAGGCCGAGACGTAGATGGGAAGATAATATTAAAATGGATTTGAGGGAGGTGGGATATGATGATAGAGACTGGATTAATCTTGCACAGGATAAGGACCACTGGCGGGCTTATGTGAGGGTGGCAATGAACCTTCGGGTTCCTTAAAAGCCATTTGTAAGTAAGTAAGCAAGTAAGTCCATCTAGAGAAACTACACTTTCCAATGGTGAAATAATAATTAATTATACAAATCGGTTAATTTAGCTTCCGATATTACTTCATACAAACACAGAAACATTCTCTGTAGGCTATCTTTCATAGCTTTCGATTGTTGCTGTCCAAGGCCCCTTATAGACGAAGTCATTTGTTTTTTATTTCATTATACGGCCTTAGATGGCAGTTATTTTAATTTTAAAACTCATTTATCTCATTAAATATCAGTCCTATAAAAAATTTTCAAAGAATAAAACTTATGGCAAATTATTTTTAAAGAAACGTTTGTTATGTAACATTTTTTAGAAAAATCAATAATAAGCGAGATATTTCGATTTATTTAAATCAGGCCCTCTTATAACCCCCCCTTTTAAATAATGTATTTTGAATGCCATATAGCCTAAAATCTAAGTTACGACGAACATAATTTATATTCCAATTTTCATCGAAATCCGTTCATCCATTATCGCGTGAAAAGGTAACAAACATAGACAGACAGACAGACAGACAGACAGACAGATAGACAGACAGACAGACAGACAGACAGACATACAAACAAAAATTTCAAAAAAGCGATTTTCGGTTTCAGGGTGGTTAATTATATATGTTAGGACCAATTATTTTTGGAAAATTGAAAATTACCAGAAAAATTTCGGCTACAGATTTATTATTAGTATAGATTGTATTGTGTATTGTAATTTTATTGTGTATTGTTTATATTGTATATACCACTGCCACCGGGTGCTTGCCCACTTGCAGTGTAAATACATACATACATACATACATACATACATACATACATACATACATACATACATACATACATACATACATACATACGTACATACGTACATACATACGTACATACGTACATATGTACATACATACATACGTACATACGTACATACATACATACATACATACATACATACATACATACATACATACATACATGCTTCCCTACGCAGACCCATCTCACTCCACACTCCATCGTTTAGCTTCCTCATGATGGGCACTCCCCACTACCGTGATATAAGTCGGCGCAGTATCATAGGAACTCTCTATCTCTTACATAAATTAGTGCGCTAATTCCAATGATTGTCACCACAAAGTCTACAATCACGGTTATAAGCTAACCAATACAGTGGTGCAATCCAATCACTCCAGACGTTGTAAAATATTTTATAGAGAAAGTTCGCCCATACGTAATATGAAAGTGTACCGGTAATCGCTTTACAGCTTATATAATAAATAATTTATTTATTTAACGACTCTTTATAAGTTGTGGCCTTATCTATTTGTGTTAGCTAGATAATATTGTGGCGAGAAAAGTTCCAGGATTTGCAATAGAATTAGTTAAAATTTGCCTTACATTTGATGGAAAACCTCGGATGAAACCCAACCACCCGGTACTCAGTCGGATTTTAGAGCCCGTCCGGACGTAGTCTCGGAGTATAAGTCCCGCTCATTACACCTAGTCCACGCCGCGCCGGTGTTTTTTACACTACGTGGCGGCACCTGAAAGAAGCTTATAATTCCAAGACATCGATCCTGCACTGCTCTGTCTGGCTTTTAAAGTATCTGTTATAAGAAGAGAACACGGGCTATGAGAGTTTTTTTTTAAGCAATGTACCTTTTGGTGAGGCGGCACTTCACATTATTAGTATACAGTGCTGTCTCCCCGTTTTACAATGCCTCTCGTACAAGTCATTTAGGACATTACTTATTTTTAATTTATTATTACAATTCTTCTCTAGTCTTTACTTGTCTGTCATCAATTCTTCCACTACTTTACTCCTAACCCATTATTATACCAAAATACTATACTTCTAATTCTTGACTTCCCTCCTGTACGACAAATTTCCCCTCACTTCACATCTCTAACTCTTTGCACTTTTCACTGCTAACTTTTCCACATTGCTACTTTATTTAGGTCTTAGTTTTCTTTTCTCACGATTTATTTCCCCCCCACACCATTTCCTTAAGTATGCTGTTTTTTCACCTTGTTTTCCCCTCTTCCTTCATCACTGCTTCCTGAACTATCTCCTACTTGCGTTACTCGACTATGTGAGTTTGAACATTACAATTTCGTCTGCAGAAGATCAGTTAGTTTTTTTAGTTGGTTATTTAACGACGCTGTATCAGCTACGAGGTTATTTAGCGTCGATGAGATTGGTGATAGCGAGATGGTATTTGGCGAGATGAGGCCGAGGATTCGCCACAGATCACATGACATTCACCTTACGGTTGGGGAAAACCTCGGAAAGAACCCAACCAGGTAATCACCCCAAGCAAGGATCGAACCCGCGCCCGAGCGCAACTTCAGACCGGCAGGCAAGTGCCTTAACCGACTAAGCCACGCCGGTGGCTGCAGAAGACTAATATTTTTACAGAAAAACATAAATACTACGTATTTTGTTCCATTTACGTAACGCCATTGCTGCGTTAATATTTAAGTAATTCGTGCAGATATATTTAAGCCCTTAAACGTTTAATTACCAGACAAGATTATGTAACTACATATACAGTCTATAGGCCTAATTATTTTTATAGAAAAATAAAATATTTAGTCTAATTCTGTAACGAATATGCTATGTTAATTCTACAAAGAAACTCGCATGAGTATCTTCAAGACCTAAAAAGTTTAGGCCTTTATGAAGATGCTGTCGAATGTTGTAAGGCTGGCTGACTTTCTTGCTTTTCGGGTCCAGGACTCGGGACAGGTTCAGAGAGCGGGGATAGTCTATAACGCTTCAAACCGACCAACTTCAAGACAAGCGTGGAATAAGACCTCTGCCATTGGTTCAATAGCAATTATCCTATACTTCTCTCCTTCTCTGTCGGCACTGTTTACATCTTATGTCAGACATTATGGAACCAAGTGTAGATACTCATTAGCCCATTGTGTGAGATGATTGTCCAATTCCGACAGATGGCCTGGTTGTAATTCGTGAATCCGATTCTGACAGGCGGGCCATCCTGCCATCCTGCTCCTAGAAAGAGCAGATACTGTCCCCAGACGAGTAGCCTATCTGATTTTACCCCAGGGCGCAGAAGCCTAGATCCTTAAATCACATATCAACTTCGGAGACCCGTACTATCTGCAAGACTTACCACCAGCCTACTTTTAATTATACAGGTATGCAGATTATAGAAATGACGAGATGAAGAATGTTGACGGAATGAAATAAGGAAACGGAAGTACACCGAAAAGTCCCTCTGCAACAACAGCTTTGTCCGCCACCAATATCACCACGACCAGGCCGGGATTCGAACTAGGGTGGTGTGGATGGAAGAAAGTGCGCTAGCGCTGAGCTACAGATGCGTCTTCAGTTTATAAAAGTAAATTTATCCGACATAATCGTTTGTGAATATACATCGCATCATCATTCATTTATCACTTCATATTTTGTAAGAAAGGAAGAAGTGCACTTAAGATGAAAATCAATAGAGCAGAGTTTGAATGTATCGATATTTCGTATTACTTCTCAAATAAAGACTTATTATTTCTATTAAAGAAAATATATTGATTACTTTTCATGTGCATAATTTCCGATGAATATTTACTCATTTATAGTGAACATGAACAAAAAAATATATATATCTTATGAAAACCTAAGCACTAGAGATGAACTGCCGCTCTCGCTCCTTGTTTTCGTTGCATTTGTCTTTCGAGTCTCGGCTCGTCATTCTCGTGCGCTTCGAGTCTCGCTCGTCATTCTCGAAATAGCATTTGGTCGGTGTGGAAAGATTTCGTAACTTTGAATAATATACATCATTGAAATAAATAACATTACAAATGTTTAAATGAGACAAAAAGACAAAACAGAACACTATCTTAGTTATCAAAATGTTCTGGTTCTGTAATATGATATTACCTGTAGTTATACAAATAGAAAAAAAAAAAACAATTCTCAAATAAATTTGCATTTCTAAGAAACATAAAACATGACATTAATATCTCTTTACTTGAGATTTGACTTAAACATATGAAAAGAAAATTCCTAGCCTTTTAATAAGGGCTTAGTAATAAAATAAAGACTGGGGAACGGATTATTATACACTGAAAGGTAGAGATGTTTCAAATACGCTAGGCCTATTTGATTGTATATATCAGTTGCCAAAGTAGATAAAAGATCAGTCAGGTATAAACAACTGTGGCGATTGAAGGCTGCTTCGGGACTTCGGGAGATTATCAATATCGAGCCTCTTTACGTTAAGGACGCGACGTAATACAACATTGTCGTGCGGGTTTTCGGCTTTGCGGGCACTGTTAGTTGCTTTCTCGATCGTTGTTCATCTCTACTAAGCACATAAAACAAACAGTCCACACCTGTGGATTAACGGTTAGCACGTCTGGCTCGGGTTCGATTCCCGGTCGGGGCAAAGTTACCTGGTTGAGTTTTTTTTTTCCGGAGTTTTCCCTCAACCCAATATGAGCAAATGCTGAGTAACTTTCGGTGCTGGACCCCGGACTCATTTCACCGGCATTATCACCTTCATCTCATTCAGACGCTAAATAACCTAAGATGTTGATAAAGCGTCGTAAAATAACCTACTAAAATAAAAATAAAACAAACAGAGAAAAACGTGCCGAAACATTTCTATATCAGTGGTGCTGAAAACGTGAACATCTCGAAATTTGTTTTGTAGCATCATAGTACTTTTCCTTCATACTTCGTATAGTGAGGAAAAGAAGAAGAGAAAGATGTAAATGAAAAAAAAAATCCGTTACATCTCTGTAAATTCATAGAATTATATTTAATCGCGGCATTAAATTTTTGCAATTCTCTTCATTTCTATTTCTGAGAAATCCTTGCACCACTGTTTTTAATAAAAAGTTACAAGGGGTTCACTTAATCCCCATAATAATTTGCGTGAAACTTTTATGCTGTTAATGATTGTTATTGTGAGCATGCTTAGAATTGTAAGGATGTTTGGAGTTTGAAATAAAATTTTGATTTTTCTTTTCGTTTCTGTCTTCATACTCCCAGCATTTAAACTTAACAAGCCGGACCTTCTCATTAAATATTTCATAATCGTTTCCTTATTTCATGAGGTCTACTGTCTACTGGGCAGCTAAAAGAGCGGGGCGCGGGATATAGCGGGGTTGCTTGTAGCGGTAGCGGGGCAGGAGAGGGAAGGATGTTCTACGAGGCGGGTAAAATACATTTGCTTGCTTATTGTGATCTGTACTTACAGTAATTTTGCGTTCTGTGAAGACATATTTATGCAATGGCCGGTAGTAATACGAGATGCAACAAGATTATACGCGCCTTCTATACTCGAGATTGCCGGTTCGATCCCGGCCGAGGTCGATGGCATTTAAGTGTGTGTAAATGCGACAAGCTCATGTCGTAGATTTACTGGCATGTAAAAGGACTCCTGCGGGACAAAATTCCGGCACACCGGCGACGCTGATATAACCTCTGCAGTTGCGAGCGTCGTTAAATAAACCATAATTTAATTTTAATATAGCATACATAGTAAGGAGACACAGTAAGGAGAGGGAGATAATAAGGTCAGTAGTTGTTTGTTGAGATCAAGAGGCAAAAGAGAAATGTCTTACTTACGACTTTTAAGAAACCCGGAGGTTCATTGCCGCCCTCACATAAGCCCACCATCGGTCCCTATCCTGAGCAAGATTAATCCAGTCTCTACAGTAATCATATCCCACCTCCTTCAAATCCATTTTAATATTACCCTCCCATCAATGTCTCGGCTTCCCCAAAGGTCTTTTCCCTCCAACATCCTACTAACAGTCTATATACATTTCTGGATTCGCCCATACGTGCTACATGTCCTGCCCATCTCAAACGTTTGGATTTAATGTTTCTAATTATGTCAGGTGAAGAATAAAATGCGTCCAGTTCTGTGTTGTGTAACTTTCTCTACTCTCCTGTAACTTCACCCCTGTTAGCCGCAAATATTTTCCTAAGCACCTTATTCTCAAACACCCTTAACCTCTGTTTCTCAAAGTGAGAGTCCAAGTTTCACAACCATACAGAACAACCGATACTGTTTTGTAAATTCTGACTTTCAGCTTTTTTGAGAACTGACTGGATGACAAAATCTTCTCAACCTAATAATAGCAGGCATTTCCCTTATTTATTCTGCTTTTAATTTCCTCCGAGTGTCATTTACATTTGTTACTGTTGCTGTACTATGTTCTAGTCACAAGACGTAATCATATACTTTGTCTTTTCGGGATTTATTTGGAAACGTATCTCTTTACTTGCTTCAAGTGTTTTCCCTAATAATTTATGGATTTTATAATACGTCTAGACGACACAAGCAGTGATCACTAAGATGATGATGATGATGATAATGAAGAAGGGAAGAGGAGGAGCAAGAAGAAGAGGAATATTGATAATGACTGTATGTGAAAGTGAACTTTTTGGAAACCCAACAACATAGACTTGTACTTCTAGTTAAAAACTTCATGCATCGCTTACCATCAGTAGCTCACGGCCAGATACGAATATTGTAATAATTGGAATTGTGATCATAGTCTACTGTATAGCACACAGAAGAAAAAAAAATGTAATTTATTTATGTTTGTTATTTTGTGAAACCATGTACTTTCACCTACCATATCCAATAGAATGCACTGAAATTAAATACCGAATGATGTTTTTGTAACTTTACGTACAACTGCTGCAGCGACGGTCAGGAGCCAGCAGATAGCTACGGGGCAGCGAGAGAGCACTAGGGAACCCAGGTGCCTAGATAAGTTGCGCGGACAATAGTTACCTAGTCTCGAGATTAAAATGTAATTGATAGTCGAAATGATTCACACATCAATATGACGTCAATTAGCCATTTGAAATTGTAATGAGTAATATGTAATTAGGGACTACAGGAAATTGAATTCATTTCGAAATTAATAACACAGTTAAGTATTTTATGATTAGGCTGTGTTCAAGTCCATCTGATACCAAAACCACAGATCTACAACTATTTTTAACACGACCCTCCTTGTACAAAGATATAAATAACTGGAATCAAGAAGCATCAATAGTTATTTATGTATTAAGATACGTAAGTAGTTTTTACTAGTCGAGGACGAGTTTGCGCCCGACCGAGCGATAGCGAGGACTGCAATTAAGTAGTCCGGGACTAGTAAATTCTTCTTAACTTACGAATTGCATATAATGTTTTTCCACTCCCACATTTTATATTACTCTAGTAAAAATATAAGGTGATTCAAAAAGGATAGTGCAAAAGTAAACCTGATTTATTCATGACTGAACGAATTTAACATAACTATTTTAACATGAAAATATGCATTAACCTCAAAATTTTATCTGTACACTACAAAAGCTCGATTCGAGCCCCGTTAGTGGTACGACTGGTGTCAAGATGGTACTCCAGTTCTGTCCAGACTCGTGTCCTCGGATATTGACTCCACTGCTTTGTGATGAGTCGTCTCAGGTCGTTTAGGTTCTGTGGCATGGGGGTGACAGACACGAAGTTTTTGGTATTCCCTCACAGAAAGAAGTCGTGGGTTAAGTCTGGTGATTGCGGAGTGATCAGAGTGACATTGGTGAGTCGTATCCTGCACGGTCAAACCAACGTTCTGGGAGGATATTATTACACTTCCATAAGATACGCCATACCGTGGATTATGACACCTGTAGTTCCCTACCAGCCCGCCTCGTTGACTTGCTAGGACTACATTTGCACACAGTTCGTATCTTGTTTACCGTATCTTCCGAAGTCTGTTGACGGACAGGAAATTTCCTAGGACATAAACTGTCATTAGCTTCTAATTACGCCACCCAGCGCGCAATGCAGTTTCTATGTGGTGCATTCTCACCAAGTTCAATCCTTTTAACTGTACTGTCACAACAGTCCCTCGTTCGAGCGAATTCCATGACGCCGCAAAACTCCCTTGCTTGTGTTTCGATGTCGCTAAATTGTGTAGCACTACACTACGTCTCTGGTAGTGATGGCATGAACTAGCAAATGAACACATAATAACTTGAGACCTGCCGCTTTCACTATTTTGAATAATTGATATTTCACCATTGTTGCCATTCCCACTAGAGGTCTTTGCTTTTAATCATGGTGCATATTTATTCATTTTACATTATTTAGAGGCCACTTTCAGAAGCGTTGCTGAAGGGCTGCCGCTTGTGAATAATTGATATAAATGAGGGCCTTCAGATGTTGCCACAGCCACTGAATAGTGGCGCTGCAGACGCTCTGAGTGGTTGGCTTCATCGCTGGTAGAGGCCAGTAAAAGTGCGCTTCCCGTCGCGATACATGGAATTAAATTGTAGGTTTCAGACGGTGCCACAGCCAGACACGTCTTTGGCGCTGCTAACGGACGACTGTTGGGCCACCAATTTCTTACACCGCCACAACAGTATACAGCCTATTGTGACACGGCGTCTTTCCCCCCCCCCCCCCGAATTTCATTGATAATTCCTACTAGAAGCCCTTGAAATGATTTCTTAAACACGTGAAAATACGACAGGGAAAAAAACTTTTTATCGTTCTAATGTAAATCATCAAACAAAGTAGGAAATAGTTTTCGATTCTGTCTTACCAACACTAATCGATGGATCCAGACCCTTCTTCTGTTTTTTACGTCTATTATTTCTCTGTATGAGCAAAGTTTTCGAAAGTATATCTCCCTCTAGTCCATGTTCATTGGAAGACTCAAAAATTCTCTACAAAAATTTAGTGTATTAAACCGTGTTTCAAACGCGCGTTTGCAGCGCCACTAACGAGCCACTAGTGGCGCTGCTAAGTGGTCTTGTCTGAAGGGGTCCTATATATCAGATCTATTAGGCAGGTCGTCGAGTTTTGAGTATTATTTTATTTGTTGCTATGTTACTGTTGAACGGAACATATTTTCACTTACTTTCCTAGAGAAGTGTGACTTATGTCCCGTCGTCAATGGCAATCAGCACTATCATGCTGAAATCCATTTTACTTTCCTAAAACAAGCTAATAACAGCATACTTAGGGTAGTAGGAGTGGAAAAAATGATTACTACAGTCCATGAGGATTTACTTGTCTAGTCCCTTTTAGAAAGAGAGAGAATGCTCACCATCTCTCTCTACCCTCATTTATGATGGTCGACACTCCTTCAAACGACCACGAGTTACCAGTGGCGGCATTCTCTTCCGCTTCAAATTCTGACTCCACTCCGCCAGAAAGTTCGTCCGTGTCCGTGTCGTCCAAATTGATTACGAACGAATAATAAATTTCCATCTACAAGTCCATCCTTCGCCCAATAAAATTTTTCAACTTTTTCTATGCGTTCACAGGCCTTCCTCCAATTTTCTTTCGTCGCTTTTGCAAGTGCGCTCATTTTTAACCTGTTACACACGTTTTTTAAGAGTTCTGTTCGGGCGTTTCTTTCCTGGAGTTCGCAGCATACTTCCACTTCCGCTTTCTAGCGCTTCCTTTTGTTTTTTGTTTTGTTTTTGTTTTTTTTCTCTTTTAATCCTTTTAACACCACGAGATGATATATCTGTCGCTGCAGCAGTACTTTCGATAAAACTCGGCACAGATAGTTTGTTTTCCGAATTTGAGTGCCTCATATTCTCCAGTAAAGAATTTATGTGCATTAATAACCATGTTCATACCGTCCGACTTCAAGGCTTTCCCGCGTTTTCCCATATTGCCTACCATTATTATTAAATACAAGAGCACAACACTCATTACAATATTTAAGGTAACAGTGAAACCATGTATCTCCGAAAACATTTTAATTTGTGAATTATATTATATTAAATTGGTACAACAAGATACAAACTTGTCCACACCTGTGGAGTAACGGTCAGCGCGTCTGGCCGCGAAACCAGGTGGCCCGGGTTCGAATCCCGGTCGGGGCAAGTTACCTGGTTGAGGTTTTTTTCGAGGTTTTCCCTCAATCCAATACGAGCAAATGCTAACTAATGAACTCGAACAACTCCGAGACGCCACTGAGAGATCCACTAATTGGGTTTGCAAAAGTGTGAAGGGAGAAGGGAGGAGAAAGGGCATTCCAAGAATTGTACAAAAGGAAACCTCTTGCCCGTCACATCTGGTGGCAGTCGGTAGACAAGGACCTCAGACAAGGACAGTAGAAATCACGCCAACTTAATCCTCATGTACTGTAGACACTTTACCTTCTGCATGTAGTTTACTGACCATTTGACCTACTGCTATTTTTCCTACCGCATTTCGCCTATTGTGTTTTAGCCTACTGGTATTTAACCTACTGCATTTGATTAAAACGTCATTGTTTCTGTTGTAATTACCAGTGGTGTAGCATGAAATTTTGAGCAGGGGAAGCTAGCTCAAATTGTCTTCCATGTACATATGAGATAACGTATTGGAAAAATATAGTCTTAAAATAAATAGTAGTCAATGTCAAGTCAGCAGTCCGAAGATTGGTTGGAACCTCGTAAGTAATACCAATAAGGCATCACCTCAAATGGTACGCAGTAAAATATGATTTCATGGTTTACACATAGGCTATCTCTAACAAATAGACACGTATACGTGTAATTTAACATTAACTTACCCCCTGTCATATTTAGAGAAATCACAATATTAACGGTCAATAAATACAGTATTAGTAATTACGTAAGTTATGCGTCTGTCTTGGTTGTGTCCTTCATTGATAGCAAGGGAGTCGGTCGTTTGTTTTTTAAATCACACTTTTGTTCATAAGTCAGTCTTGATAATGGAATTGTCCTAAAAATGCAAGTAAATTAGTGTCAGGAACAGTTATTTCACTCATTATTTATTATATCAGTCACAATGCACACTAACACTTCAACTAAACACAACTCACGAAAGGGATATCTCAGAAACTAAATTCTTTTCAATGTTAAAGCTAGCTTCTTGCGAGCCTTGCGACCAGGGTAGTTTTCTTAGAAAGAGATGGAAAATCTGCGGATAGCGTTACACAGAAGAATGAGGGGCAAGAGGACTAATAGGCCTCTTGATGAGGGGATTGGAAGCTGGTGTGTGCAGGCTTCATGTTTACTGCTGCATCACAAATCAACCTGAGCTGCCGCATCACAATATTTAACGCGTAAATATAAATTGTATTAAAATTAATAAATAATTTTGCTCATAAACTGCAGGTTTGTTATGAGATTGTTATTAACTTGGGAAGCTAAGCTTTTTAGCTTACATTGACGCTACGCCACTGGTAATTACCTAAATAAATAGAGCGCCTCAATAATAATAATCGAATGTTAAAGAGTTGACACAATGATCAGACCAGACTCCTGATTTGTTGGATCCAACCATGACTTCCATTAACACACAACTAATAAATCTAGGCACATATTCGTACTCAAAATTAAATTGGGTCGATGAAGCAATAAATCTCTAATTATCTGATGTTGACTACAGAGTTCCTTTTTAATGACAGTTGAGACATTTATTTCATCAACAATTAAAATATGTAATGATTTGATGCACTGAAAGTGGAAAAACACACCTTCTATGAGAAGTAAAACTATAGGCCTATATATATTGTATATATATATATATATATATTGTATCAAATTTGTTTCATATATATATATATATATATGAAACAAATTTGATACATAATTTTATAATACCGGTATATTATTTTATATAATACATACAAATAAAATACAGCTTTATCACTGAGGAATAAGGAAAATCTATTACCTTGCATTTACTAGAAGCTAAGCTGATACTCGTATAAGTGCTTACTGGATTATGAAACAAGGTAGGTGATGTTTGGATCTCTCAACTCTTCATTGCTGGTGGTATCGACGCAACTCCCATAACGGGCAATGTTGTAACTTTTATTAATTTTTCGCGAGTGGTACGCAGAAAAATGTTCCACGTTAAAGTAAGTGTCACGAAGGTTGCATAATATTATAATCCCTCGTTATGCGCTTCATGCGTTTCACTTCCTTTACAGTGCTGCGAATGTGTGTTCATAGTTTACTTTTTGAACTGCCATTCAAAAGTTGTACTAAATGAAATCATTTCCTGTGTGGTGAAATGAGTAATAGCGTTTTATTTAACGACACTTTGAACTGTGGAGATTATTCAGCGTCGAAATTCAATGTGGACGAGAAACGGCAACAAATTTTCTTGTCTCATTAAGTCTTATTATTTGATCTCTTACCGTACTGGATAAGATTACGTTAGTTTCGAAAATTAATATAAAAGTTTTGTCTGAAGAAGTTTCCATTTTATCCTCTTTCCACAGTAGCTAGAATTACTCAATTCTGCAAAGCAATCGTTTAGATATATATATTTTTATGGGTTATTTTACGATGCTTTTCAACTGCAGAGGTTATATAGCGTCTAAATGAGATAAAGGTGATAATGCCAGCGAAGTGAGTCCAGGATCCAACGCCGAAAGTTACCCATCATTTGCTATTACTGGGTTGAGGAAAACCCCGGAAAAATCTCAACCAAGTAACTTGTCCCAACTAGGATTTGAACCCAGGCCCGCTCGTGCTGACCATTAATCCACAGCGGTGGACGTTTAGATATTTTAAAATCTAAAGTTTATGTTTGTAGAAATTGATGGTATGAATATGTACATTGCTCTGACTTGAACAATTACATACTGCTTACATCATATCATTTATCATTATACATCACTATAGGCCTATCTATCGTAACGTGGATATGGAGAAGGATGGAGCGTGTGAAATGGACGGACAGAATAAGAAATGAAGATGTGCCAGAAAGAATGGGTGGAGAAAGAATAATATTAAAACTTGTCAGGAAGAGAAAAAGGAATTGGCTGGGTCATTGGTTGAGAAGAAACTGCCTAGTGAAGGATGCACTGAAAGGAATGGTGAACGGGAGAAGAGTTCGGGGGCAAAAGAAGATATCAGATGATAGACGACACTAAGGTATGTGAATCGTATGCAGGGACTAAGAGGAAGACGAAAAATAGGAAAGATTGGAGAATGCTGAGTTTACAATGAAAAACCTGCCCTTGGGCAGAAAGCTATGAAGGAATGCACTATAAAAATGTCATTACGGTTCCCAATAGCATGAAACGAATGTATGTGCTAAATGCATAAATGTTTAGTTTTATATTAATTATATTTTTGAAACGTAATACGATAACTCAAAAACTCTAGACATTCCAAAATTTTAGTAAAGGAATTTGAAATGAGTATGAAAAAATCTAAATATATAACTTTCGTTCCTTTTTAACAAGCGAGGTATGTCGAATCATGTTCGGACGTTGAGTCTCTGAGTGCAAATGTTACAACGTTACTGCCTAATCTACCTACTCGATATGTTCTATGCTAAACATGTAGAAAAGTAACTTGGATACTGAAATTAGAAATTAGAGTTGTTAGGTAAATAGAATATGTATTTGCTAATTTTCACAGGAAGGGGACGTCTTAGAGCCCCCTTCTATAGCCGCCGCTGGTGAACCGCAGTACATAGTCCTTCTGTATATAAAACAAATTAAATATTGCATAAGTTACATAATGATCTTTCAGCATGCTATTAAAATAATTAGCTTATAGGGTGTCATTAAAATTTTCTCGACGACGTCATAACTTGCACAACAATAGTCGCACAATAGGCCATTTCGTTTCCATAAACATATTTCTTTAGAACTGTAAATGCAAGGTTTGATGTGTCTGAGATTTTTGCCCAAAATTTTCTAATTAAATTTTAATTACAATTATGTGCTACTTACGTTTGAAAAAGTCTGTAGATAAAGATATTCATACAAACGTAGATAAACAAATATTCAAGCAGAAAAATATATCGTCGTTGTTCCTGCAATAACTCCTATGTGATATATTTACCGATTTTGATTTTTGCTCTATTAAATAACTTAAATAATGATACAGCAAATAATAAAGTCTCCTATATGCAATTATATTTATTTGTTTCCAAAAAGTAAGAATTCACAGTCTCCTATGTACGGCTGCCATAGGATGAATAAATGTGTTTTTTCTTCCTACTGAAAAATTTTATACTTTACACATTGCAGGAACAACGAAGATATGTAGTTGAACGTATAGACATGCACGAGCAAAGACACAGATAAACAATACTTACAATCAGGGCGCGGAGTTTGACGACATATCATCTCTTTTTCTTCACATCCTTTGCAACGCCCGTAAATATGCTGGTTACAGAAATGTAGAGTTTTGACGCCATTTTTGTTCATTTTTTGCTGTTTTAATCTTTTACATAATTTTTTTAATTTTGAAGGCAATTTTTTTGGTATTTTTTTAACTTTAAGGTGATTCTTTTAGTCATTTGAGCTAAAGACTTCCCAATATAATAATGCTTTATTTTTTCTGGCAGAGTTATGGCCGTGAGGACTTTTCTTCCACTCAACCAGAGGAATATAGGAAAACTCGCAAGATTAGTAGGTACTGACATTACCCCATTCAATGAGGAATCTCAAAGGATTTTCTATAACATTAGTTAAGAATGTTCAAGATAAATTGAACAGTGTGGTTGATGATATTGACGAAAAGGTGTCAATGAAAATTTAAAATGTGTTAGGCAAAAATCCAGGATACAAAAATTTGTACACAATCGGTAAAGTCCTCTCAGGAGGAAGCTTTAAAACAGCGCATATATAAAGTATCCACAGATATACATAGTATAATAGATCGGCAGTGCTCTGTGTAACATCAATGGCTCTCGTGAAGGCGAGTCAGTACCGTGTTGATGCGCAGTCAGCGATATTGCTTCACTATGCTAGTTCATGTGAACAGATATACCTTATTTTATTTCAAGGAGTGCAGTTCGGTGGCTCCTTTGAACACCCACTTACAGATTTATGACTTCCTACACAAATAACTATGACAATTCTATCCTGTCCCCTCGTCCCAACATTGCACAGTTGCCACAATCCTGGTGACCCTCGAAATGAGGCTGACGAGATTCTTGGAATTCGGAAAAGATGCGACAACTCTGCCTTCACATGGATTTGACAGGAGCCTGTCAATTCTTTTGAACGAAGGTTGTGATTGGTTACTGACAGGAGTAGACAAGATTTCCGTCACAGTAAGAAAGACATTTATTTATGACAACCAATTAGTAGTGGGCAGTAGAAGGTCTGTCGGTAAAGTCCTTTATGTGAAACTGCACTCCATGAAATAAAATAAGGTATACTATTTACTAGTTTCCTTTTGTATATTTAAGATGTAAAGCTAATTGGAGTCTGGATTATTAATATTTTTAAAATGATGAATATCTGCGGGTATAATTTTTCCTACTCTAACAGAAAGAAACAAGGAAAATAAGACGTTTCATTACTTTTGTAAGTAGTTCTAGGCCAAAAGTATCTGCATGCTGGTGTTTCAGACCACCTATATCAGCCTTTTTTTTCTCGAAAAGTATGTGATACTGGTTGTTCATAAAAAAATCACGACAAAAACCGATGTAAAGAATCGTTTGGCTGTAGTACCATGTCCCATAACAAACCGGAAGTAGAGGTACCTGTGGTTAACTTCGAAATTTCAAATGAGAACATGGGCCATTGAAGGTATCAGTCGAAACTACTTTTAAAAAGAAACAACTTTTACTGAAACTTTTTTTTTCTAACTTTCATTGTGCACTCACAAGCCAACAAAACCGGTATCTTCTGAGAAATGCTGTATGTTGTTTATGTACGTACACTCTTCATAGTAAGTGTTCAAAATGTACGCCACCCTGTGCTAAACAATGTTCTGATCACGTCCTAACATCCGTGATTGCACTTCAGCACAGCTGAGAGACTCACAGGCTTCTCTAATTCTTTGTTTCATGTCTTCTCTAGTTGCTGGACGCACCTGATAGAACATATATATATATATAGTCTATATATATATATATATATATATATACTTACTTACTTACTTACTTACTGGCTTTTAAGGAACCCGGAGGTTCATTGCCGCCCTCACATAAGCCCGCCATTAGTCTTTCCCACCTACGCCTCGGCCTCCCCAAAAGTCTTTTTCCCTCCGGCCTCCCAACTAACACTCTATATGAATTTCTGGTTTCGCCCATACGTGCTACATGTCCTGCCCATCTCAAACGTCTGGATTTTATGTTCCTAATTATGTCAGGTGAAGAAGACAATGCGTGCAGCTCTGCGTTGTGTAACTTTCTCCATTCTCCTGTAACTTCATCCCTCTTAGCCCCAAATATTTTCCTAAGAACCTTATTCTCAAACACCCTTAATCTCTGTTCCTCTCTCAAAGTGAGAGTCCAAGTTTCACAACCATACAGAACAGCCGGTAATATAACTGTTTTATAAATTCTAACTTTCAGATTTTTTGACAGAAGACTAGATGACAAAATCTTCTCAACCGAATAATAACACGGATTTCCCATATTTATTCTGCGTTTAATTTCCTCTCGAGTGTCATTTATATTTGTTACTGTTGCTCCAAGGTATTTGAATTTTTCCACCTCTTCGAAAGATAAATCTCCAATTATATATATAACTTTCAGATTTTTAGACAGAAGACTAAATGACAAAAGCTTCTCAACCGAATAATAACACGCATTTCCTATATTTATTCTGCGTTTAATTTCCTCCCGAGTGCCATTTATATTTGTTACTGTTGCTCCAAGGTATTTGAATTTTTCCACCTCTTCGAAAGATAAATCTCCAATTATATATATCCAAGGTGTCTAATGAATTACTTTACGTATCGGTTGAATATTTCAAATACAGTATATACTGTATGTTCGTTATACATTTTTGAAGAAGGAATACATACGAGAAGTATGGGTAAAGACAATCAACAGTGAAAATTGGCAATCGACTACTACAGCTTCGGCACTGTGCTCTCAACATTTCCATCCCGAAGACATAGATTACACGGGACATACCACAAGACTGAGAGAAGGAGTTGTTCCCAGTATATTTTCTTCCTATTCTATATATTTGAAAAAAAAAAACACGTGCTGTCAGACGGAAGCCACCTAGAGAAAGAAGGGCTGATTCCAATGTCAGTGAAATCAATACATTGTCCACCGCTGTGGAGTAACGGTTAGCATGTTTGACCGTGTAACGAAAGGGCCCGGGTTCAATTCCTGGTTAGGACAAGTTACCTGGTTGAAGTTTTTCCGGGAGTTTCCCTCAATCCAGTAAGAGCAAATGCTGGGTAACTTTAAGCGCTGGACCCTGGACTCATTTCGCTGGCATCACTTTCATCTCATTCGGACGCTAGAAAACCATAGTAGTCGATAAAGCGTCGTAAAATAACCAATTAAAACACCAATACATCAGAAACTGACAGGCGCGAAATAGGTGCAAATTGTGGTGAGAGTTACATGTGACAATAGTAGTTAGTGAGTCTGAACAATCAACTACTCGGAGAAAGAAAATTAAGACCGAAGTAAGTGAGAAAACAGGTCAGCTTTGTAGTGCAAGAAAGACAATCAAGATTTTTAATAAAAAGTGTGCTGGCATGAGGAAAAGTAGAATAAATTCAGTTGTGGAAAATAACATAGGTGTCCTACAAAATCATAGCACAAGTAGGCCTAAATGAACTGATTATATTTTCTTGTTTAAATATTCATGTATTGTACTTAAATCCATTTTATTCTTACGTTATTGGACTCATACAAGTAATTTCATTGTCATACTTTGACAATCCGTAAAAGTATGGAATCAGAGAATTTAATTAAATATTTGAATAATTGATTAAATGGCGATCTTACTCGTGTTAATTATGTAAGCATGTGCGGCTTACAGCTGTTTCGGTGCTACTTGACACCATCCTCAGAGCCTTCTGTGTCTCGGCGTCATCTCAACTTCGCTGCCTGTTGTATGGGTGCGTTCGTTTATATTCAAGTGTTAAAAGTAGTGTACGAAAGATTCAACATGGAAAATATTTGAGCTTGACCATAGATCAATTTACACTTGACTGGCTATTTTAAAGCATTTGGAAACAATTAATATTCTTAATAATGATAATTTAAAATGGGCCTGTATTATCTAGTAATGTTAATAATGAGTATCCAGCAATTATATTAGCTGCTAATCGGACAGTTAATATTTTGTATACTGTTTGGATATTTGTAGCCCTAGCATTTTACGTGGCTTTCCAATAATACAGAACCAAATAGAATCAACACATTTTGTAGGCTTATATGTAAATATCTTGATTATATTATTTGACAATTTTACTATTAGGGCCTATACATAGCATTCCAGTAATGACTAAGGATTAAAGAATGAATAAACAAAGCAGAATGAGTTGTTTTTATTGCAAACTTTTCCCTCTGTTTATTATATTTTGTTTTTCTCCGTTTTCTTGCACTTTAACTCTAAAGCCCGGTTCAGACCAAAGAGTTTGTAATTTTGGTTCAGACGGAGAGTGTTTCTGTGATGGATTCCAAGGTGGCTGCGCGGATGGGTAGCCTGCGTGGTCACTCACCGAAAGTAATGCGCTCTGGTGGCTCCTTGGATGGCTAGCTTGCTGGATTTCGAGGGTAGGTTCCTTGCTATTTTTCGTGATGGTTTGCAGGCTGGAAACCAAAGATGATCATATAATATCACCACTGAAACCATGTCGCCATGTTCGTTGTTTTCCAACTAAACCTGTTTTTTCTATATTCTCTAGGTTCTAAGAAACAACAATTAAATATCGAACTTTAGCTGTTTTGTACTTATGGCTTAATTACTTTATTACGACATTTACTACTGTTAATGTAGGACTTTAGTTGTTTTCCATTCACGGTTTAGTTTCTTTTTGACCATGAGTGTTGGCAACAGATGAAGCAGTAGATGATTTTCCAATTTAAACTGTGAAAAGAGCCAGCTTCGTGTGAACAATTACCATCACCGTAGGCAACACGGCAGCCAGCCAGTCAGCACGCAGGCTACCCATCCGCGCAGCCACCTTGGAATCCATCACAGAAACACGCACCGTCTGAACCAGGCTTAACTCTCTTAAAATACTCTTTAAACTAGTGCCCCCCCCCAATCAATGATTGGTGATTTCACATAGAATGGGTAATAACTTCGAAATTGAAAGAGAAATTTTGTGCAAAAGATAGAATTCGTGAATAGTTCGTCGTATCACGCATTTGTCAAAGTCATCATTCATCAATATAAGTAGCGGTCTTTTGCCATCAACCTTTTCTTTCCTGATATACTCATTGATCTTTCTTCAGCTCCATGTTATTTTTGTTCAGGCAAATTCTTCTTCACCTTTGTTAGAGACCTTATTTGCCTCTGCAACCCTCTGTATCTTATTTTTTACTACTATACTTATTTCCTCATAAAATTGTATACATTGAGAAAGATCTCTCTTGTTCATTCCCTTTTACTAGGCCTACGTATTTTAATTTAAAAAGTATCGGCCTATAGGTCAATTTCTTCTAAGCAACTGAGCATACTTTCCTTTAGTGTCGTTGCTCCATCCCGTCTACCCCAACTCATTGCTTGACCCACCCCTGCAGAGGACCAGCATCATAAAGGCTCGCTTGCTAACTTTCTCTTTCCTCACAAGTGCCAAAAAGATCTGCGATACAAGAAGAATTAACACCCAGTGATCTGTCACTCTCCAAGTATGCTCCTGCGGTCACCGCAGATGTGGAAACAAGCTTCTCAATGTAAAATAATGCCCTCCGGTCGTTCACATGGATATACACTGTCATCTATCGCAATGAACAGGAGAACTGTTACTTTAAAGTCGAATTTTTACTGGTACTTATGTATAGCATTGTTTATTTTTAGGCCATTTTTTCAGCATTTTATGTACTTTTCTAACATTTTTGGGTCATTTTATAGGTTTTTTTTAAGGTTATCAAAATCCGCGCTCTGCTTACAATTAAATAAATTAGTTTGGGACGGTACGAGACGCAGCTGAATGTTTGTTTTAAAAGTTAGAATGTAATATGACAAGAAATGGAATAACAATCTATAAGTTGGCAAGGTTCTGGACGGCTTGTGCTTGAATTGGGCGCCTGGGGCAGGCCTGGTCGTTGGACTTTCTCGTCACCTCTTTTTCACGAGGTGGAGCGCCACTTATGCAATGCGCAACGTTCCAATAACTAGGAAGTGGAAGCAGCAAATAGTGCGCTACTGCGGCCGGTGCCTTATGAACGGATTTCCCCGTCTTGGAGGGGAGCCACAGCGAGCGCTGCAGCGAACGGAAGGTAGCAATTCAGTTTTGTTCAGACAGTGCAGTGAGCGACATGGTGTCCAACTCGATCTGGATCACCACGATGACGATCGTGTTTGCTTGCTACGATCAGATTGCGGGTCAGAGCCTTGGTCTCGGCAAATGCCCTTCTCATCCGGCTATGAAGACTTTAAATTTGAAAATGGTACGTAACTGAATACATTAACGAACTAATATATCTCCAAACTGACGAACTCAAGGGGAACACGAGGAACACTCGATTCTATAGATTTTATGGCGTATCTTAATTTCTCTTAGCATTCTTCTTTCTTTCCTACTTTCGTCTTTCTTTCTTTAATTCCCTCGATCTTTCGCGCGCCTTTTTCTCTCTTTCTTTGTTATATCATTTTCTCCTTTGTTCGCTCTTTCATTCCCTCGTTCGTTCGCTCTTTCACCCTCTCATTCGTTAATTCTTTCATTCTCTCTTTCTTTTGCTCTTTCATTCTCTCGTTCATTCGCTCTTTCATTCTCTCTTTTTTCCGCTCTTTTACTCTTTCTTATTTTCGTGGTTTTTATTCTTTCTTTCTTTTTTTTTCATAAATCCTTTCTTTAGTTTGTTGAGTCAATCTTTTTTCTTGCATTCATTCTCCCGTTATTTTTCGTTTTTATTTTGTTTCGTTCTCTCTTTAGTTTCTTTGTTGCTTAAATGCAGCCAATCCAGGACACAAACCTAAGGTATATAGGCCTACGTTTACGCTGCAGCCTCGCTGCTGGCAGCCGAGCATCTCACTGCTCGCATGTAGCTGGGATGCTCGCTATGGAGCATTTATCCCGCAGCTGTTCAGATCGCTGCTGGCATATCGCTGTAGTTTAGTATAGTAGAGGAGACTTTCGCGATGATCTCGTCATCTGATGACAGTGATAGCGTTTTATTATCGATTTATAGCAGCCAGGGGCGGTTATTCAGGTGAAGTAAGAAGTGAAGTGCCACTTCACCTATTTACCTGTAAAACACAATTTTATCTCGTATTAATAATTAATTATAGTTATTAGCGGTTCCCTATTTTTAAAATAAAAAAAGGTTTATTTTCAGTCGTTATTAACAGTGTTTAGTTATATAAATTGTACCTGTAACCGTCCACTGAATAGAATAATGTCAACTGTTACGAGCGCCGAGTGGTATCTATTGGAACCTACTATACTGTAGAGGTGAAATTATTTTTAGCTCCCATCCTCACACAGCACTTGCTTTCCATGGTAACGTGACGTCACGCACTGAAGAAAGATTGTGTGAGTGAAGTGCGTTTCTGAGTCTTTACGGAAAACTGTCAGACTTGTTGTAGATGGAGTAACCAGTTTGCAACAGTACTAAGGCCGGGGCTATTGTTGAAGGGCTGTGAAATTTTACAGTATGTACTGTACTACCTGACTCGAGAAAAATATCCTCATTCCTTGTGTCTAAGCAGCCACCCCTGCAGCGGTTAAATTAGCTGGTTATATGTTATTTTTATCAGGAATGCACGTCACATACATTCGTAAAGTTTAAAAGTTGTTTTCCGCCGCGTGTATTATTTTTTATCATGAGTTTACCAGTTTTGTTCCAGGCCTTGTACTTGAAAGTTTAACGCGCACGTAAATGTAGACTACACATGTAATTTAGTACTTATTAACTTATTATGTATTTAGTGATAAGTGTATATAGTGTATGAATCTTACATCGTAGTGTATATTGTATGTTTAATCACTATAGTGCTATTATGCAAATACTTAGGTACCATTACATAGAAAATATTGATAAATGAGTGCGAAATATGTATCCTGAAAATGACACGGTTTGTAATATATTAGAAATGCCGTTTTGTAGACTTAAAAATGAGGATGAAAAAGATGTTTTAAATTCTGGACGTCCTACAGTTCCATTTGTTCTTTGTTTTAAAAAGTGCTAAAAATAGAGAAATTGTATAAAATAACTTAAAAAAATTATTCCGGTGAAAGAAGCTTTTCTCATTGAAAAGATTTAAAATTTCACTTGAAATGCTATATTACAGGATAGACTTTCATCATTAGCATCATTAGCTCTGCATAGATATATACTGTCCACCCTCAGTTAAACTCAAGACATTTTATGAAGACACCATCGATAGATTTACTGCTTTAAAAGATAGGAGGATTGACTTTGTATGCAAGAAATTGGGTGAGTCCTGAAATAAATTAATTTTCCTGTCTGCATTTGTTCTAAAACTAGTAAAATTGTACGTAGTTTACGAATAGTAGGCCTACTCATTATATTAGCAAAACTGTTCATGCATTTGTGTATGTGAACAGCACTTCACCTATTTTCTTTACGACGAGCCGCTACTGACAGCAGAGCCATAAATGAATCCCTTATCCTATGTCTATTTTGCAATAGGCGAGAAATTGTTCGACACTAACAATCGAGAGTTGCTCTGAGCAAGAGAGTAATGATTCCCCTGTGATGTAGTCCACCAGTCTGTGTACACTGTTTGTAACGAAGTACCTAAGCTGCTAGTTGCCAGTTAAATGAGATGATGAGCCTCGAGTTTGAAGTTTGATGATAGCGAAAGATGAAACTGCACACGATCTTCTGCAGTTGAGCTCAGGGTTGCCAGATGATTCCAGACCAATGTCGCCAACTATACATCAACAAAGCGCCAGAAAGTAGCCAATTATCTCTGAAGTTGATAGTGAAATAATAATAATAATAATAATAATAATAATAATAATAATAATAATAATAATAATAAACTTATAGTAATAAAATTAAAAAAAAACTTACAGTGTAATTATGAACATAACCATTTATATTCATTCATAAATTTGTTATAATTTTATTGTTAATATTATTTAATACAAAGACACTGAATTATTAAATGGCATTATTCAGCTATGATGTGTATCTTTGATACTTGCATTTTGCTGTTTGTGCAACCTGTATTCTGTTGCTTACAGATATTACATACAGTACTTTACAAATTGCTTCATTCGAATTTTTCTTAAAATCTGTAGCCTAAAAATATTAATTTTCTGCATTAGGTGAGTCTGTAGTCTAATGGTGCATTTTTAAAAATGGTAGTGAATTTGAATTACCGGTACCGAATTTTGAAGCTTGAATATATAATTTTAATTAAACTACAATTATTATCTTTAGCCCGGGCTAGTTCTCCCACTCCTTGTACGAAGTGAAAGAATCTGCTAAATGCTAACAGAACCGCTAAATCGCTGAATTCCCGCTATTATTAATTAACGGCTTACTGCTCAACATCGTTTCTATTAATTATCAAAGTTTAGAAATAAATCACAGAAATGAATTTCATGTAGGCCTATTTCAAATTAAAAGTTTAATTGATAATACAAGCCATCTATTTAATCCATTAATGTAATATATTTATATGCATTAATTCCACTTAATTATGTTATTAAAACATGATTGTAAATCACATATCATACATGTTGTAGATCCCCGCCAGAGCCTGGGGAAGTTTTCTACGAAACTTGAACATTAATCTGCCTTCTTTTTAAAATGAACGTAACTACAATAACTGACGAATATTTACATTCTGAAGAATATTACTTTCAATGGATCACAATCTTGTGAAAATAAAATGTTTTAGTTAAATTATTTTTATAATTTTAATGTTAAAGCTGCCATAAAAGTAGCCAGGACGCCAAGCGGAAATTTTCGTTGCCAGAAGGAACATAAAAGGCGCCAGAATGGCGACAAGTAGCCACATCTGGCAACTCTGGTTGAGCTGTAATAGTTTGTGGGCTTCCTAGCCAACGATCCATAGCCAACGTCATTTTGCTCTTTCCATAAGAAGTTTTCGGACTTCAATCCTAAAAATCATTTTACTGAGAGAGTCCACAAACCTCACATGAGGAGAAGAGAAGTGAAGAAGGCAATATCATCATGCTTGTCCAATGATTGTGATTCTTTTTCTTTACACATCCTCAACTTCTCTCTTTCAATTGCTACAAGTTAATTAATTGTCTATCAAATATGTAGGTCGTGCTCTTTTCCTGTGTCCTAAAACCTAAACCATCAGTTGCTGTCGAAGATGATGGTGTGACACCGTAATAATTTACAGTTCTAAGATAGATCATAACATAACATGTCTTTCAGTTATACGATAAGTCACAGAAAAGTTATAAAAAAATAGCTGGGTTGATTTCAGAGAGGCGAAAATAGAACTACTTTCACAATTGTTTCTAAATCTATGCCCTCAATGACAGTTTCAATCAGATGTCTTACGAGTACAACAGTATTCAATAGGCAGTATTTGATTTCCAATATTCTTGTCAAAACTTTGAGAACATTTCTTAAGATGAACACAAATACGATTGATATGAGAAGTGTATACTCTCACAATGCAAAATGTATAGTGTAGTGCTAGCGCCTCGTGTGGTCAATGTATGATCTTGCAGGACGAACACAATTTGAGGATATATTATTATATTCTAAATGACAATAACTTATTGGTGTAATACTTTTAATGCTACGATAAGATTTTAGGTATTATGTAATGTAATGAAATACACCTGAAGCGACATTAAAATTTGTATTGTTTGCACCGTACCTATGAAAGAAAAATTTAAATAGAAGTTTATCTTTCTAAAATAACTTGTGAATATTCAAATAGAATCTTGGCAAAATAGTAATAAAGAAAAACAAGAATATTACTATATTGAGTGTTAAAAGCACATGAAAAATATAGTCCATTTTGATAAAAAAAACTGTTTTCATAAGAAAATGTCAAATAGAATCTTGTCTCTCTCAGCCACGATACAAATGAATAGCGTAGCAAACAATGAATGGAGAAAGGCTCCCGAAAAAACCAATCACAGCGCAAGTTTCAGGATGCCTGGCGATGATCCAGGCTCGAAAATCAAACAAGTTTGTGATCATCGCTGTAGCGAGGATGCCTCTTCTAAATGTTCAGCACAATAAGCTACTGCATAAATCCAGGTGCTCAGCGAGTGATTACAGGTTCTGGAGGAAGGGAGATTGAAGGAAGTATTTGTTAGGACAATGCTACTCTCGATGGGGATTTACAGAAGACTTTTTCATGTTCGACACAAGGCTATTAACTTCAGGGTATTCATTTCTGATAGTTTCAGCAACTGTGTAATGCACTGGATAAACAGGCTATGTGGATCATATTAGGATAAAAGGCCTTCACGAGAGGTGAAGCAGTAATCATGTAAGGTGCAGCATCGCTACTCAAAAGAAGAACTTTAGATTCATCAGTACCAGTAGAAAATAGCAGCTGTAGACTTTTGTTAATAAAATGTGCTGCTTTGAACAAAGGACTTTATCTAGCTGCTTAGAACAAAGGAGATGAGGGTATGAAGGATCATATGGATCCATTTTTCCGACAATTACATTTCTTATATATCTTCCGTAATATCACTGGTTTCGTCTACACCAGCCGTGGCGAAAATGTGATCGTGCACCAAGCCACTGTGTAACCTGCAACGTGCATAGCACCTATGGAGGTAGCGGACACCCGAAGGGGAAGTGAAGCAAATGTCTGACTTATTAACGGATTTTTATTTGCCTTACGTCAGGCACTTAAATATAATTTTATACAGTACAAAGTTACAAACTAATGTTTAGTACGTACAACGAAGAAAGAAATGAACAAGAAAACATAGGACACATTATCATAACATATTAACTGTCTTCAGAATGTCTCTGCGACAGAGTTTAAAAATCAGGAATTATGTCACTTACTGCCAGTCGTAGTTGATCACGAAGGTATTTGTCTGTCAGTCGTGTACTAAATTTGATTTTTACGATTTTCATTGTTGAAAATAAGTTTTCATAAACGTAAGTTGTAGCGAACAGGGCTTCAACAGAGCAAGCGAAAGAACGAAGCTTCGGATATTTATTTTTTGGCAAAGATTTGAGAAGTTCAACATTTGTCAAGTCTTTACATCTGTGAGTTTAAATTGAAGATCTAATCGCATCATTCGTACATCTGCTGAAAAAGGTTCGAGATAATAATAATAATAATAATAATAATAATAATAATAATAATAATAATAATAATAATATTTAACCTTTTAAATGTTTCATGAGTGACATGTAGTATAATGCCGTTTTATGTTATACAACCGTTTTCCTCGTAATACTTGTGAACAAATCATACATTTAATATTCTCATCATATTGGCAGCAAAAAAATGTGTCCTCCCATCCTACTTGAAACATTCTTTTTTGTAGAGGTGCATGGTTTCGAGAGAGACATTGCGACGATACACCACTCGCAGGTCAGAGACAAATACAAATGGAACGGAGTTTGACTCCAGTGAGTGAGAGGGTGGGAGTTGGGGGAGGTAGGAAGCAAGAGAAATGCTCAGCTATCATTGCGAGCCACATTCGAGCCACAATGTGCTCGCGAGTCACATTTTCGCCACGGCTGGTCTACACACAACCAAATGCAGGAATTCCTAATCTTTCACGAATTGTTTGCAGGGTGGACTCATATGCAGAATCAAGGCAGTTTCTTTTCAAGGCAGATTGAGATGGGATTGATGGCTTGCAATACTTTTGCAAAAAAACCTTTAAAAGTTACATTCTGCACGGTATTTCAAGGAATATTTGCAGCCGCTAGGGCTTTACATAAATCCATGTTGAAATTATTCCCACTGGCAGATAAGGAAGGTCCTGTCAATAAAGTCTGCTTCTTTGTAATCTGGGCTGCTCTAGATGTATGGCCACTACCATTAATATGTTGGTCAATATGCGATTTTTTTCATGTTATACCTGAGTAGAAGAGGACAGTAATTAAAATATAGAAAACTGTGGTAAAAGTTTGTGACCATATTGAATTCGACAAATTTTATTTAATTGCATGATTTTTCGAATTAGTTTATTATTATTATTATTATTATTATTATTATTATTATTATTATTATTATTATTATTATTATTATTATTACTATTATTATTATTATTATTACTACTACTACTACTACTACTACTGCTACTACTACTACTACAGCTATCTATGTCTACCTATATCTGTCTGCCTACCTAGTTGCCTTTACCTGCAGGGGCTTTCCCATATTACATTATTTTACTCCAGCATCATATTTGAGCAATTTTTAATCTTTATAATACGAATATATAATTGGCTTCACCCGCAATGTGTAGTTAGCATGTCGCGGGATTAACATAAGACTGAACTCACACGGCCCACATATTTGCGATTATTTTGCAGTTTTATGTGGTTGTGCTATCGGCGGAACCAACCACAAGCGGACTACTTTTTAGTTGTCGCTTGAAGTCCATGTCGACCACAAACAACCACACCGCAAGCTTAGTACCAAAATGGATTTCGAATAGGAAGCACTGTTGTAGCTTCCATTACGTCGAAAGCGGCGCGCGGCGGCGTCGACAGAGTAGAATTTTTTTGGTTCATCCTTTTATCCTACCTATTATAGAGAACAAAAATATGAGCCAGTTTCTCTTCCTGTAGGTATCATTCTTGGAGAATGTACGACAACAATGTTTTTTTTTTTTAATTAGCCTACTTTAGAATAAGAGAAAATACATTTGATTATTTATTGAGGTAACGAAAAATAGGCCTATAATACGAAATGGCACAACAATAAGAAAAGATGTATCATCTGAGGAATGTAACGCATTCACTATAAGAAGTAAAATAATGTGAGTGGGAATATGGAAAAGGGCACATAGTCAAAATGATATTTTGAGAAAAATTATTTTAAAGAGTTTCATTCTAGCCTATTCATATATCTCTTCATTTATGTTACATTTTTTGGGCGATCGTACGTTTTTTGTTACTTACTGTTAGTGTTGCCATGGCACGGAACTTCAAATTTCCACACGATTCTCTGTTTCTGTAGCAACAATAACTACGACGACGACGACAACGACAACGACAATACTGTTATGAAATTTTCCCGAACGTCGTGCTGGAAGTAAAATCATACATGAAATTGTCATATGCTCATTCATACCTTCGTCTCGATTTCTTCGGTATTAACATAGCACAACCTACTTTCCATACCTCTTCTATATCACTACATTCCATCGCATCAGCACAATCGTTATCTACAATCATTTCTGCCATGAATTCTACGACTAATATAAAACCTGACAGAAAATTACAACTTATACAGAAAACACAATAATAAAATTATTGTATGCACATAACAACAGTAGCCTACTATCATAGCAATAAAATCCAAAGCCCTGTTAAAATATAAAGCCACAGGAAATAAAATTAATATCTATCTAAAAACAATATAACATTAAAAATTAATTAATTAATTATTTAATTTAAATTAACGATCGTTCAAAAACAGTATGCAATACATGTGTGTAACTGCATAACAGAATCTCGGAAAAAAAAAACGTGTTTCGCTCGTTTTTTTTTTTTCAAACTTTTCTTCGATTCTGTTATAATACATTTCCCACACTTGTATCGCTGTATACTATAGCGATTTCATTAGAAATGAAAGTATCTTGTTTATATTCAAACAACTTCAAGAAAATAACAATTAAAATATTTTATGTGCCCTTCTTCCACAGATTAATTTCATTCATAAACATATTCTGGCAGAAAGAAAATTAAATATTTATTATTGAAAATTAATATAAACACTCATTGAGGCTTGTACGAACTATAAAAATAGTTTTTCAATACAGCTTCAATCTTCTTCATTCAGGATTCAACATAATGCTGTATTATTATTAACTCTGCATTTACTGAGTTCAGGATCAGCATAAATGCTTTCTTTCTTCTCTTCCTTCTTTCTTTACTTTTTCTTTCTTCATTATCCATGCACGTTCCTCAACTATTTGTTGTTGGCAGTTAAGTAAGCGACTGTCGTTTCCACGCGTAGACTCTACTGTTCATTATACTCATAGTAGGGCTTATTTGGTAAAAAATTAATATAAATGTCTAAATATATCCCTATGACCCTATACCCTAATTAAACCGACAAACTCCGGGAGGTTGTATGGGACACCAAATCAAACAGTTTTCTCTAATGCTATATTGTGCTGTGAAGCACTATTTCGCGAGGACACCAAATCTTAATGTAACACAACCTATTGCCATGCTTTAATGCTTGAGTCCCTTATAAAACTTTTACATACTAAAATCAGTACAAAAGATGTTCAAAAATACCTCCATTGACCTGTACACAAAGATTACAACAGCGGGACATGGATTGTTTAACGCTGTGAAAGACCACCGGATCATCTTCTGATTCAATTGGGGTTGCGTAAACAAGATTACGCATCTGTCCCCACACAAAAAAACCAGAGATTCAAATCAGAAGATCGAGGAGGCCAAGGTATAGAACCGCTTCTGCCAATCCACTTCCCTGGAAATTGTTCAGGTAGTCAAGCACACGATGTGAATTTGTAGAGTAGAACGCATACGCCTTCCGCCTGTTTAATAAAACACTGCACTGGATCAAGACGTAAAACAAAATGTGAATTTGTAGCGTAGTCATGAATTTAAGAACGCATACGCCCTCTGCCGGTTTAATAAAGTACTGCACTGGTTCAAGACGTAGAACAAAGTTTGAATTTGTAGAGTAATCACGAAGTGAAGAACGCATACGTTTTCTTCCGGTTTAATAAAGCCTCTGAAGAAAATATGATATTAGAGAAAATCGTTTGTTTTGGTGTCCTGTACACCTCCCGGACTTTATCGGTTTAATTACTTTTCACTGTATATTGTATTTGTATATTACAACCAATGCTTTTCTTCTTGAGAAAAAGGTGCTGGAACTCTATGTAGAATATTTTATAGCGGACGAAGAGATGATTACTGTTCAACACATGGAAATTTTGTCGTTTTTAACCTCCTATTCGTCCAACTAAGACTTTCAAGGTCTAAGCGGAATTCAAAGAAAAATTATATTATAAACATAATTATTCACACATATTTTGGTTCCATGATGAAAAATCCAACACAAAAATGCCGGAATGCCATTACAGCGCGTTTCGCCAGAAAAAAAAAAGCACTGATTATAACATTTTTTTTTTCGATTCTGTTGCTATAATCCCCGAAGATATATTGGTATGACTGTAAATGTCTCGTTCCAATGTAATCCAAATAGATGATAAATTGTGGATCTCTTCTACATACAATTCCATGTCAAAAGAACTTTTATTTTCATTTTCGGCCGCCATTTTACTCCGATAACAAGGAACAAAGAACAATTGCCGACTGTTAAAATATTACGGTCACTGAGAGGATGGCGTCTGTGACTGAAGTGATAACGCTCGGCCCGAGTTTGATCCTTGTTTTTTTATTTTAGTAGGTTATTTTATGACGCTTTATCAACATCTTAGGTTATTTAGCGTCTGAATGAGATGAAGGTGATAATGCCGGTGAAATGAGTCCGGGGTCCAGCACCGAAAGTTACCTAGCATTTGCTCATATTGGGTTGACGGAAAACCCCGGAAAAAAACCTCAACCAGGTACCTTGCCCCGACCGGGAATCGAACCCGGGCCACCTGGTTTCGCAGCCAGACGCGCTAACCGTTACTCCACAGGTGTGGACTTCGATCCTTGTTAAGGTCGTAATGTGAATTGTGGTGGACAAAGCAAAGGATGCAGAGTGTTTTCTCGGGATACTCACGTTTTCCTCTACCATTCCAACTCCCCCTCGTTTCAGCTATCATCTGCAATAGTTAAAAATAGGCTGAGGTGAAGTTTTGGGGTTAGTACGAATTTCTAACACATTCAGGAAGGGCTTGGGGCTTCGGGCCTCTGGGGCTTATGAGTTCCGCGAAATGGGACCTGTTCGTATCAGGGGCTGTAGCAGGATGGCCCACTTTAGCGTTGGATTCATGAGTGCCACCTGTGGGACTTGGGACAATCATTGCATACTTACATAGGGCGCACATTGGGCCAAAGTGTGCCTCGTCAAGCCAAGCCCAGGACGCGGTGTCGGCGGCGAGTGGGCGGCGTATCGCACTGTGTGAGTTGCGCTCAACCACCGGTAGCGACAATGTGTGTGATACCGTCCACTCATTGCGACAACCGTCGACACTGACTTCAGTTAGTGATCCGTTGACAGTTACGATCATCTGTTTCCATACTAATTCCTGACCGTCCACAAGCGAACCACCGTTTTGTGATGTGGTATGGTTGTGCTATGGTCCGTGTGAGTTCAACCTAAGATAGCACAGAACATCTGGCACATCCATGGCGTAGACTGAATTCAAACCCAAGACCTTCACTTGCACGAACGTTAAAACTGCGCCTTTCTAATGCTGTCTATAGCGCGACCGATTGTAATGCACAGCATAATTCAGACATTAATATTCATACTATCTTTGTATTATATCCTTCTTCACATATACAAACGAGTAACCTATTATTTTCATGGTCCTGAATCTATAGGTACAGCTTTTGAGTCCAAGTGCTCATTTCACTCACAAGGTAGGGTTTTCAGTAGGACACGATGGATTTGGCTGAAAGTGTTAATGTAGACTGATTTAAGGTTTCTGAAAGCGATAGTGAAGTTCTCTCGTTTCGGAATTGTACTATATTTGTGAAAAGACAGCAATTTAAAAAATCTGAATTGCATGTCGTTCTTGCGCGAGCTTGCTCATAACCTACTTGCAGAGAGCACTAGAGGCGACGAAACTACTTTCTTCCTTCCCTGTTAGAAATAAAGAAGTGGAATATGTTCACATTTACATTCAGTTGTTTACCATCAGTTCTGTTCTTCTTCAAGACATGTTAATATTGGTATATGCTCGGCAAAAATGCGGATATAATACAGAACGAAAAATAAACTCCTTCAAGAATGTAATTCAAACACCGTTGCCTGTGGGAAATTGTGTCTGTTGTGTCGATGAGTGTGAAGAAGCAGCCATTATAAGATGCCTGTATTGTGAAAAGATGCTGTGTCTGAACAGTTCTTGGTGAACCCGCATTATTGTGTGTGAACATAGGCTAGCAGGTGAGTTTACCTTACATATTATCCATTTTCATCTTAAATGCAAATGAGAACATATTCCATTTCTAGATTTCTAACAGGGATGGAAGAAAATAGTTTCCTCGCCTCTAGTTCTCTCTGCAAGTAGATTATGAGCAAGTTGCGCGCAAGAACGATATGCAATCCAGATTTTTAAAATTGCTGTATTTTCACAAATATACAATTCCGAAACGAGAGACCTTTACCAACGCTTTCAGGAACCTTAAATGAGCCTACATGAACACTTTCAGCCAAATCCATCGTGCCCTACTGAAAACCCTACTGTCAGTTACAAAACTTCTGTACTCCTACATGTTCCATAGTCCTATAAAATATATTTCATACTAGATGTTATTGTTTGTCTGCACTGTTTCCAGACGAGCTGATTCTAATGATTCTGCTCTTGTGATACTACTTCCTGGAGACATTTTTCAGATACTCTTCAAAATTGTTACACACTCAGTTGATCCAATACCTGATTATGTGACGTTTATTTAAATGTTTTATATGCATTCTATTTTAATCACCGGATTCTTACTTTAAGATATTAAAGATTTTCTCAAATACTTTTTCTATAGCTAACAGTATTGCAATATAGTACAGTGCGATCCAAAAGTCCCTCCGCAGCTCCATTAGTTATAGTAATCCCGTAGAAAGCTGGCACGTAATCCTGTAGAAAGTTGACACTTCCCCATTAATTCTGGTTTGACAACCTCACATCCCCAGTCCATCATATGTTTAGCAGCCAGTGCTACCACTTGAATTATCTGCCTAGTGGATTCTCGGCTACACCGTGGCTACACAAGCACTGCGGAGAAACTTTTCGCTCGCACTGTATAATCACAGTCTAGTATATACAGTCACGAAGCTCAATACGTAGGGAATATTCATCCATAGATAGTTGCTAACCACTAGGATCGCTACTATCGCCTCATCACAGACAATGCGAAATAGTACCGGCACAGCCTATTGTTCCTAGAACTCTCAACAACTCAAGCTTCGTAACTGTATATACTAGTCTGTGGTATTTATTAAGCGAACTTCTTTTATTTCCTTTCTACCAGAGCCGTATTCTAATATCGATGGTTTCCTTTTTAAAGTTCGCTTCAAATTTATAAAAAGGAATGTTTTGATACATTGAATAAAGCATCAAATTTTTCGGACTATTTCACTCATAGCCATTCGCACATAGAGTGTAAGAATTCGTTGAATCCAATCAAAGCTGTATAGAACAACGCAAAATTATTCTATACAAATTATTGCATTTAAGAGACAGTTGTTATTTTTCGGTAGAATCAGTAGTAACCAAAAACTACATTACGTAATAAGACGCATCAAATTGCAGTGACTTATAAAAGAAAGATGTGTGACCGATATGGAGAAGATATAGAAAATAGGCTAATTAGAAACGCAAAGACTTTTAAGTTGAAACTTTTGTATAAACAAATACCACTCTTGATGTTCATTCACTTTGGATATTAAAAGCAGCTGCGTAGTATTTCCTATGACGATATACAATATCTCTTTCATTATTGGAATACATTCTTTATTAAAAACTTAGGACTGAATTACTGTAACTATTTTGCTTGTTTTGAGTGTGGTACATGTAACAAATACAACAGCAATTAAGAAAACGCAGGGAAATTATTTCTAGAGTCCATTAGAGTAAAATTAATTGGCAAGTGTCATTATAAGCTCCTTTTTTCATAAGGAATATGCAGGGTAATCTGTTTGGGTATGGATAAAATAAAAGCACCGTAAAACATTTACTACTGAACTTTATTTGTTGAATGTTTGTGCATACAACACTGAAAGATGGGAGATTCCTCAGAGCTCAACATGACCCCCCATTGCGCACCTTGCACAACTCATAACGGTGATTCAATTCAGCCCATGTCTGTTGTAACATAAGAGGGGTGATTTGTTGAAAAGCTTGAATAATTTTTACTCTCAGATCATCAATGTTCCTGGTTTCTGTGAATAGACAATGTCTTAACAAAACCCTACACGAAGACGTCAGGAGGGGTTATATCTGGGGAGTTTGAGACCAAGTCAAGAGATAGCTGCTTCTCATACTGGGTTTCGCCTGCGACCTCCTGCACGTTTTTTAACACAGAACCTGTTTCTACAAATGTTCGATACCACATCATTATGGAATCGTATTTAGGCACATAATGCACATCATATTCACGTAGAAATTCCCTTTGAACTCTTTTAACACTCTCAAATTTAGCATACCAAAGAACGAATTGTGCCCGCTGTTGATTTCTTGTAGCCATTTTAATCATCTACGATTTTCATTTCTCCTTTCAGATTATGCATTGTTGATTGTCATTTATGGAAACTCCCATCTTTTAATCATAATATAACCAGCAAGAAATTTTTCCTACTATCATAATAATAAATTAATATTATCCATACCCAAACGGATCAGACTGTAAGGTGTACGTGATAATTTAATGACCGATTCGAAATTCCTAACTAACGGAATAAAAGAAAGCTCAAATAATCATCCATGTTCATTGAGTGGCATTTTTGAATTATTATTATTATACATGCCATGTTTAATGGTAAATATTAATTACAAAAATATCCGTTTTTCGTATTTATCACGCAAAATGTAACAATTTGCATAAAATTAAAAAAAAATCACGTTTCATTACAAACGTCACTAATTTATACTTGACATAAAACATTAACTCATTGTTTTATCTTCAAATAACTTCCTGCAGTAGTAGTAGTTAATAATGAACATATTCTGCATATATTACTAAGCTTGGTTTATTGGGTGTCATGACTTGAAGTGTATTTTTTATTTAAAAATACCTTTGTTTATCTCCACTTACCGACACTGGGTTTTGTTCACACTAGAGATGAACAAAACTGCCGTCCTCGCTCGCTGTGTTCGCTGAATTGTCTTTCGAGTCTCGTCTCGTCTCGTGCGCATCGCGTCTCGCTCATCATTCTCGAAACAGCATTTGGTTGGCTTGGAAAGATTTCGTAACTTTGAATAACATACAGTACATCATTGAAATAAATAGCACTATAATTGTTTAAATGAGACAAAAAGACAAAACATAACAGTATTTTAGTTATCAAAATGTTCTGGTTCTATTACTGTATATATTACCTGTGGTTATATAAATAGAAAAACAACAATTCTCAAATAAATTTGCATTTATAAGAAACATAAAACATAACGTTAATATCTTTTTACTTGAGATTGCACACTTGATCTCAAACATATGAAAGGAAAATGCCTAGCCTTTTAATAAGGATCTGTAATTAAATAAAGATTGGGCAACGGATTATTATACACTGAAAGGTAGAGATGGTGTTTCAAATACGCTACTTGATTGTTTATACATATATAACAGTTGCCAAAGTAGATAAAAGTTCAGTCAAATATAAACAATTGTGGCGATTCAAGGCTACTTGACGTTAGGGACTTCGGGAGTGATCAATCTCGAAGTCTCGAAACACTCACAAGCAGTCTTTACGTCAACGACGCGACGTATAGTCCGGGTCAGCTTACTTCATAGCCTAAGAGTGAAACCTAACCATTTTTCCCCTATTATTACATATGCTAGTGGATTGTGGTGATTTTCTAGTTTGCAGGTTGAATTTTCTTTTGCCATCTTCGTTTCGAATTTCGATACTGACAAATACTAGCCTACAAACAGTAGGCCTACTGATTTTGTAACTGGTATGTTGGCAGCTGAGACAAATATCGACAATATTTGTCGATACTGGAATACCTTGAAACTAAAATTGTATTAGATTTCTGAGCCAGTTACTGGAAGCTAGTGAAATTTGAACATACTAATAATTAATTAATTAATTAATTAATATCAGTATTAATATTAATACGTAATAGTTATTTTATGTGTTGCGTTGTGATTATAATTCAAGACCATAATCAGGTAAGTTTTCGGAGTTAGTACTAATAATTTCATGTGGTCAAACAAAATACATTTTTAGGTTAGGTTTCGTGAGTCAATTGTTTAGTCAAACCAATGAATTTCGTATTGCCAGACATAATATTTGACATGTTCATCACTTTCTCGTATAGTTTGCGTATGAAAATATGTTGCAAATTATTGAATTATTTACAATAACCTTCTAACATAAAGTACGGTAAATAAGTAAGTCATTTAGTACGTAGGATCGTGTGATATCTGGTAACAGTTGGCGACACTGACAAGACGGCAATATTTGCTGTTTAGGAACTGTTCTTATGTGACCCTCACAACATTGTCGTGCGGGTTTTCGGCTTTGCGGGCGCTGTTAGTCCTGCTTTCTCGATGGTAGTTCATCTCTAGTTCACAGCATTTACTTCCAACAAATTCACTATTTTCTAATCTACAAACACTCCGTCATATATCACCTCTATATACCAGTAACCTGTAATTATATTTTTCCTCAACTAGAATCTACCTTCCAAGTATCAGTGCTCTATAGTTTCATAACATTTCATCGTGTAGGGTGTGCTTTCTTTGTTAATTTCTTATTATAAGAAATATAAATAAAAAAGTATTGTGATGCTGCAATCGATTTCCAGATTTGTCAACAAAATACACGTTTTTAGGATCCCTGATATTGAAAAGGTAATTTTTGGCATGCCATCTGTCTCCGTCCATCCGTCCGTGTACAGCGATTCTCCTATACGGATTTAAAACACGTTTAAGTAATTCTAATTTTTGTTTTAAATTTAAATATAACGACTTAAATTTCATCTGCGTGCTGGGTACTGTATGACCAGATTCTTATCTCACGATTAAGATGTCTTTTATAGGAAGTATATGTTTTTTAATTAAATAAGAATATTAAAAATACAATTTCTCAGCATTCAAAATAAGAATATTAAATAGGCCTATACATTTTATCACCGTCTAACAATAAAACCAGTCATACTTTTGTGTGGAAAATGCCCGCTCATGGAAGGGATTCTATATAAAAACAACAAAATAATTGTAAAAATCCTCGAATTATTTCGGTCGTAAGCACCAAGCAATTGTAATAAAATATATCTTATTGTAATAAATAAAAATGAAACAATCACAGTGCGTCTAGAGATAGAGTGAACTTGCCGGCTGTTTACATGAAATCTGGCAGTAGGTGCGACAACTCTCGCCCAGTCTAAGGCTGCCGGCGGTCCATAATTTCGCGAATGAGTAGTCTGATAAGGCCCAGGAGTCCGGAGTCCCAAGCCCTTACTGTCATCGTCGGCTGACAGGTGGGCCATCCTGTCTCAACCTCCGATAGAGCTAGGTCCCATACGCATACGAATAGTCTGATAAGCCCCAGAGGCCGGAAGCCCCAAACCCTTTCTACATCAGCATGGGAAACACGTACTACCCCACCTATTTTTACTATTACCTGTAATAGATCAAATGAGGAGGAGGTCAAGAGTGTTGGTGGAATGATAGAGGAAAACGGGATACCGCCTGGATGGAAGAACAGCGCACTGTTATTATACTTTAGCCACAGGCGCATTTGGGATATAGTTCGTAACTTGGGAACAGATAGGAGACAGAGAGCTACAGTTAACACCTGCTCGGGGAGGGATCCAGAGTTATTCTGAAGTTATGATTTAGGATTTTTTTGTCATCGCTGGTTATCAAACTCGCACTTTTTCATTCTGTAACTTATCACCAGAGACCGGAAGTTTAGGCATTATGAATCATTAAAATAGGCAGGCAAAAAGGCATCATAAATAGCTAAAATAGGCAGGTAAAAAGGCATTATAAATAGCTAAAAATACGCAATAAAAGGCAATTACAAAAACCTTGCATTTTCCACAAAGGGATTTCGGCATAAGTCGAATGAAAATTGAGATTTTCGACTCGATGTTGCAAATACTATTGGAAGCAAAGAAATCTTCTTCCCAGTAGCCTTGGAAAGTGCATTTTTGTGTTTGGTTGTATTGATATATTGCGATGTGAAATATTTAGCTAGTTACAACAACGTCGCAATAAAAACTGGAAGAAAAGTAACCGTTAAAAATAACGTTAGACCCGCACTCATTGTTGCCTTGTCAGATAAACACAAGCGATAATTAAAACGCTTACTGTTATATTAATAAATTTTTGCACGGCAGCACTCATTGTTGCAAAGAGAATATGAACTGACTGAAAGACAATAATATACATTCGGTGAAGTCACTTTCATTGTAGCGGTTATAGAAATAAATTAAAATACACCTGTATGGCAATTTTTAATAATGAATTAATAGATTATAGATACATAATCAAATAATGGCAAAAAAAGCATTTATTTTGTAAATTGGGCATTTATATTGAAAAAGGCAGAAAAGGACAACATAAAACTGTGACGTTTCAATAACAAAGGTATAATTCGTACAGATTTACTTCCAAAATGAAGATAGATGTAACACATTTAAAAAGGCATTCTGCCAAAGTTCCGGTCTCTGCTTATCACTTTACCGACTGTTGCACGTCGACTCCTCTTCCTTGTGTATGGTAATCATATTATTTAATTTCCACATTCCAGTTAGGAACACTGAACTAACTTGTTGCAGGGGAGATGGCGTGTAACGAGCGTGGGATAAGTGCATAAACAGTTCTCACTGAAAAAAATCCAGGGAAAGTTGAGTAAAAGATGATTCAGAGAGTCCATCGCGAAGGAAAGAATAAAACTGATTATCATGAACGTTACACTTCTCATTATTTGTATTTACGCGTATCGCAATAATTAACTTCATCATGTTAATATTGATATTACTGTTTATAGTTTATTTTCTTGAATTATTATTAAAAAGACATGAAATGAAATAATGTAATATGCATTCTTATAAGATGAATTTTTGTTTTCTGCCTTACGCGCAAAACGAATTCTCTACTGTATACTGTAATCCCAAAATTGAGATAGACTCCATTTATAAATTAAACAACAATCGTATCGATTGATGTAGTACACAGCTGGGAACGATGTCACACGCATACAATCGCCAGTCTTGTATTTCACAAGAAATACAATTACTTTTATGGACACTCTTTGCTTTTTTCGCAAACGCACTGTTCCTTAATCAAGAGGACCAGTTAAGCTTTTGCAAATGTGCCGTCCCAGTAAGCCGACGAGCTCACCGACCATACAACCAAAGGACCGACTGATCGTCTGACAAATACAAATGATCGAAGTAGAAGTGTAAATCGGTCCAAGCTGTGGAGTAACGGTTAGCATGCCTGATCGTGAAACGAATTCTAGTTGGGATAAGTTACCTCGCTGAGGTTTTTTTCGAGATTTTCCCTCAATTAATTAAGAGCAAGTCCTGGGTAACTTTCGGCATTGGACCCTGGATTCATTCCACTGGCATTATCACCTTCATCTCAATCAGACGCTAGATAACCACGGCAGTTGATAAAGCATCGTAAAATAACCAATTAAAAAAGTAAAATGTAGACTGTAGATCGACAAGCCGACAAACTGGTCATCCAGCTAGCAATTCACTGACTAATCAATAAATCTCTAATTCGTCCCTTGCGGTGACTGAGTGGTCAGATCAACCTGTCACGCAGGCGGTTCGGGTTCGAGTCCCGGTTAGGCCTGGGTTAAATAATTGAAAAATCCATCGTGACACTTTTGGCGGACAAGGTTGCAGTTGGGATTTTCTCGGGATTTTCCCATTTCCATATATTAGGTATCTACATTATTTCTTCAACATCTCTCCATTCTGCCATCTTTTCATAGTATTCCCCGAACGCCGACTAGCGACGCACAGAGGGAATGTCCCTAGGAATGTGTGGGGTTGCCTGCTAGACTAGACGGCAGTTCGGAAGGCGGTCGGCTGCTATATGCGCTGTAGCATTTCTGATATGTGACGTCACAAGCTTGTACAGTAGAACCAATCGGAATCAGTCTGTAACAAGCGCTTTCCGTGTTCGGTTGTTCACGTGTGAGTGTTTCAATGCACTGAATAAGTAAAACTAACATTTACTGTGTGCATAAGATAAATAAATGGCAGAAGAGACTGGGAAAAGACAAGTATTGCACAGGCAGGCGCAGAAAATATTGTTTAAGGTGTATAATTATTTTAAAAAAGTTGACGAGCACAACGCTGCCGGCCATCTTGATGCTGGCTGCAACGTTGTCAACGTGCAAGAAACGACTGCAGAAGGATGTGGTGTGGGATTGAGAACCGTGCAAAGAATATTGTTAGTGAAGGAAAGCGTTTTTGTTTCATGCTTACAGTAATCAACGGCTAAGGTCATTATTGTCTTTGGATAATTTAAATTTTCTCCTGCACCATTTGTATTGCACGTGCGCGTGAAGTACGATGTGGCAATGTTGTACGCTGCTTTGGTCTCTCTACATGTCTCTGTCGACGCAAACGCTAGCAGACTACCGCCTTCAGAATTGCCGTCGACTCTAGGAACCTGGGTACTCAGCGATCTTAGTGCAGTCAGCCGGTGTGGGTTTTGGGATGCGCTTAGGTTGGGGGTCAGAACAATAGATCTACAGTAATAAGGTCGCAGTGTGAGTCGTAGTGTACCGCTCCTTCAAATTCAATTATAAACCACTAATTCAGTCCATCATAACAACTGCTCGGCGTAGCCCATGTGTATGCGGCATTCATCTCAATGTGAAATCATTGAAATTTCAACACACTTCGGATGAAATGAGAAATTAATTTTCTGCACTTTCTTGTATCTGAATGGTAAATTCCCTTTGATTGATTTTTAAATATAATAATAATAATAATAATAATAATAATAATAATAATAATAATAATAATAATAATAATAATAATAATAATAATAATAATACTTACTTACTTACTTACAAATGGCTTTTAAGGAACACGAAGGTTCATTGCCACCCTCACATAAGCCCGCCATCGGTCCCTATCCTGTGCAAGATTAATCCAGTCTCTATCATCATATCCCACCTCCCTCAAATCCATTTTAATATTATCCTCCCATCTGCGTCTCGGTCTCCCCAAAGGTCTTTTTCCCTCCGTCTCCCAACTAACACTCTATATGCATTTCTGGATTCGCCCATACGTGCTACATGCACTGCCCATCTCAAACGTCTGGATTTAATGTTCCTAATAATGTCAGGTGAAGAATACAATGCGTGCAGTTCTGCGTTGTGTAACTTTCTCCATTCTCCTGTAACTTCATCCCTTTTAGCCCCAAATATTTTCCTAAGCACCTTATTCTCAAACACCCTTAACCTATGTTCCTCTCTCAAAGTGAGAGTCCAAGTTTCACAACCATATAGAAGAACCGGTAATATAACTGTTTTATAAATTCTAACTTTCAGATTTTTTGACAGCAGACTGGATGATAAAGGCTTCTTAACCGAATAATAACACACATTTCCCATATTTATTCTGCGTTTAATTTCCTCCCGAGTGTCATTTATATTTGTTACTGTTGCTCCAAGATATTTTAATTTTTCCACCTCTTCGAAGGATAAATCTCCAATTTTTATATTTCCATTTCGTACAATATTCTGGTCACGAGACATAATCATATACTTTGTCTTTTCGGGATTTACTTCCAAACCGATCGCTTTACTTGCTTCAAGTAAAATTTCCGTGTTTTCCCTAATCGTTTGTGGATTTTCTCCTAACATATTCACGTCATCCGCAAGAAGCTGATGTAACCCGTTCAATTCCAACCCTGCCTGTTATCCTGAACTTTCCTAATGACATATTCTAAGGCGAAGTTAAAAAGTAAAGGTGATTGTGCATCTCCCTGCTTTAGCCCGCAGTGAATTGGAAAAGCATCAGATAGAAACTGACCTATACGGACTCTGCTGTATGTTTCACTGAGACACATTTTAATTAATCGAACTAGTTTCTTGGGAATACCAAATTCAATAAGAATATCATATAATACTTCCCTCTTAACCGAGTCATATGCATTTTTGAAATCTATGAATAACTGATGTACTGTACCCTTATACGCCCATTTTTTTCTACATTATATGTCGAATACAAAAAATCTGATCAATAGTCGATCTATTACGCCTAAAACCGCACTGATGATCCCCAATAATTTCATCTACGTACGGAGTTAATCTTCTCCAAAGAATATTGGACAAAATTTTGTACGACGTCAACAAAAGTGATATTCCTCGAAAGTTACCAAGTTGGTTTTGTCCCCCTTTTTAAAAATAGGTACAATTATGGACTCCTTGCATTGTTCTGGTACAATTTCCTTTTCCCAAATAGCAAGTACAAGTTTATAAATTTCGCTATATAATGCACTTCCAACCTCTTGTATTAATTCTGCTGGAATTTGATTGATACCTGCAGACTTGTACTTTTTCAGATTTTCTATCGCAATTTCGACTTCTGAAAGCGTGGGTTCGAGTATAAATGGCTCAGCAGTTTGTATTTGAATTTCGTCCCGATCATTTCTATTTGGTCTATGTACATTTAGCAGTTGCGCAAAATAGTTTTCCATCTATTTAGGATTGATGGAGAGTCTGCAAGCAAGTCACCATTCTCATCCTTGATCACGTTTACCCTGGCTGATATCCGTTCTTAAATTCCTTTATACCCTTATATAAATCTCGAATGTTTTTATTCTTACTATTTGTTTCTACCTCATTCAGTTTTCCCTTCAAGTAACCTCTCTTTTTATTCCTAAGTGTACGACTTGCTTCCCGTCTTTCATTGAAATAATTATCTCTCTTCTCCTCAACTGGATCCTATAAGAATTTCAATTTTGCCTGTTTCCTTCTTTCTACTACCATGCAACAATCTTCATCAAACCACGGTTTCTTTTTCTTAGTTTCATAATAACCTATGCTCTGCTCAGCTGCAATTTTGATACTATCTCTGGTATTTTCCCACACGCTATTAACATCTAATTCTTTCTCAACTTCGTCGGAACTTTCTAAAGTGGCAAACCTATTCGAAATTTCGACCTGATAATTTTGCTTAGCTTCCTCGTCCTTTAATTTCAAAATATTGAATTTAGTAATATTAACTTGTTGCTCTACTCGCTTGGCTACTGATAATCTTTCTCTTAATTCTCCAATTACCAAATAATAGTCAGAATTACAGTCTGCACCCCTGAAAGTTCGAATATCTACTATACTAGTATGTCTCCGTTTATCTATCAAGATGTGATCTATTTGGTTGTGTGTCAATCCATCTGGGGAAGTCCAAGTATATTTATGTATATCCTTATGGGGGAATGTTGTACTTTTGACAATTAAATTTTTCGATGTGGCAAAGTTGACTAATCTAACTCCATTGTCACTACTAATTGCGTGTAGGCTCTCTTTTCCAATAGTTGGTCTAAAAATATCCTCCCGTCCTACTTTAGCGTTGAAATCCCCCAATAAAATGTTCATGTGATATCTAGGTAACTGATCAAAGTATGTTCCACTTAATAATAATAATAATAATAATAATAATAATAATAATAATAATAATAATAATAATAATAATAATAATAATAATAATGCTGATTACTGACCTGGTTGCAGTTACGTAGTTGAGAACTAAAAAGTTCACTTTTAATTATTTAATTACCGTACTAATTAAATACTTCGCAGTTTGAGAGCCTCAAAATGCTCTGGGAACATTTGAAGCCAGTAGGAAGAGGAACTTCATTAATTTGTTTTCTGCCCTAATTTCCGGGTCATAATATCATAATTAAGATAAAACATGAACATTTGACAATTTACTTTGTCATTTGCGTTCAATGACTAGCAGAAGGCATAAGTTTTCATCAATGGAGACTCATACTGGAAATGAAAATATTCTTAGAGATTTGTAAAAAAAATATTAAACGTCAATAGTTGTGAATTAAAAATAAGAAAGAAAATACAACATCCATATAGTAACTAGTAAAGAGCAATTTTAGTAAGAAATTCATAGCCTCTCCTCGAAAATAACGTAGACATGGTAACTATTCTATGGGAACTTGTAATGCTTTAAATCTACAATATTCAAGCTATCGGATACAACTGGATCGTCACGTTCATCGTAATTTCTACTTTTATTCGCCAGAATTTGATCATTTGAACCGAATCAAGTCGATGCTGAGGAGGTCAGTCAGTCAGTCAGTTGTTAACTCTTACCAATGAGACTCAGTTATTATTCCCAGCAGATGCTGTGTGTTTTTGAGTGGGCTATCTGGGGAGATTTACTCCGAGATTTTATTGGGTTGAGGAAAAAGTTCGAAACGTTCGTTTTTTCATTGTGACAGAAGTTTTTATTTGAGATGGATAGAAGACAGAAGTTATTCTGTAATATATCGTCGTTGTTCCTGGAATAGGGGAGAGTCGGGTAGTATCGGACATCGGGTAATATCGGACAGTGCGTTTCTTTCATCTACCACCATATGGTAGTACCTGAATGACATGGTTACGTTTCTCTATGCGACATCACAGAAACGTAACCATGTCAATCAGGTACTATCATCGTGTGGTAGATAAAAGAAACTCACTGTCCGATATTACCCGATGTCCGATACTACCCGACTCTCCCCTAACTCCTATGTGACATATTTATCGATTTTCAGATTTTTGCCCTATTAAGGATACCCATGAGTGAAAAATGTATATCACAAAAGAAAAAAAATTCCACAAGTCAAATTAATAACATTACACAGAAACTTGATAGCAAATTAAAGAACCATATGCATGGGGGATGTCCTGACCAAAAATCAAAACATTTCAAATAAAATTACAACGCAGGGGGCATTTTGTACCTTAGTTATAAAAAATAGTAAATATTTTATTACTCAGAAACTATTTGCCCTAGGAGGATGAAACTTTGTCAGTTTTTTATTGCAATCAATGAATGTGTAGTAAAAATTTCATAAGGATTGACTGAATAGTTTCGGATTTACAAATTTCACTCATGGGTATCCTTAAATAACTTAAACAGTGGCACATCAAATAATAAAATCTCCTATATGTAATTATATTTCTTTCTTTCTTTCGAAAATGTAAGAATTCACAGTCTCCTATGTACGGCTGCCATAGGATGAATAAATGTGTTTTTTCTTCCTACTGAAAAATTTTATATTTTGCACATAGAGTTATTGCAGGAACAACAACGATATTCCCCTACATTATCTACGACTCTCTGCCAACGCTGTGGTAGTTTTTCGATTCTATGTCTGAAGAAATCGGCTGGTTTCAAGTTAAAGAAGTCCTTAAGCCAAATTTGTAAAGCATCTCAGTTGTCAAATACGTTCCCTTGAAATTTATCGTATAGAAAACGGAAAAGATGGAAATCTGAGGGCGTAAGATCGGGAGAATATGGAGATTGTAAAATAATCTTCTAACCAAGCTCCTAGACAGCTGCTTTCGTCATGTTAGAGGAGTGCGGGCGTGCATTATCATATTGCAGCAGCACTTGATGTAGCCTTCCCCGTTGTTATTCTTCAATTGCGGCCGCAAAATGTCTGAGTTGTTGGCAATGAAATGGCAACAGTTATGGTTACATTCATAGAAGAAATTCATAGTACACGACGACTTCTTTATCTCACCAGACGCATAACTTCATCTTCTGTGGATGGACATTAACGTTTATACAGGGTATTGTGTGTTGAAATGACAACCATTTTTTTCAATGCTTTATCCGTTGGTATTCTTCCCGTACACGGGACATGTCCACTGCCTTTGCTCCTCTATAAAACTCAGGCGAATAAGTCGGAAGTCTTCTTTCCCCCCCCCCCACTTGACACTCCATCTTCTTTAGTCCACAAATAGCACAAACTTTCCTAAAATATCCAAAATTCAAGGCATATTTACAAGCACAACACTCCAAATAACAAATGATAAACAATCCAATACTCCAAATAACAAATGATAAACAATCTCCTAACAGTGTTGTGATTAGAAACGGAAACCCTACGAACTTAACCCTTAAATTGGCAAAACTTCATTTCTCACACTAGTTTACTAAACCGTGTCGGACTGTATAGAAAACAACTGTCGCAATGTCCATATTTTATATATGTTGTACAATATTAGTATTGTGAAATTTTAATTTTCCTACCAATTTTTTTTTTTTTTTCATTTTTCTATTAAAATTATAGCATACAACCTATTAACCTGTTGTATCCTATAGGATAAACTGTCAATTTAAGGGTTAAGCATCAACCTAATAGTCTTTCGTACCGCTTTATTTCGTCATTGCTCCATTTTCGTCGTATTAACTCATTCTCTTTCAATTGCGTATTCAGTTTGCAAGGGATCTTTTAACGTATAATATTACTAGCCGTACCCGTGCGCTCCGCTGCACCCGTTAGAAATAAATATAAAGTAATTACATAATTAAAATAGGACATTTGATCCAGGGAACATTCGTGTTTGATAGAAGGATAAATCGTTTAATATGTTACTTAATTTAAATTGTATTTAAAATATTAAAATGCGATCATTTTGATCCAGAGACCACTCATTTGGTGGAATAACAATTCCTTTAACATGTTTCTTAATTGTTATTACCAGTTATTTTTGGAAAAGCGAAAATTAACAGAAAAATTTTGGCTACAGATTTATTATTATGTTTATATTATAGTATATTATGAAAAAGTGTGTTGATAACGGATGTACTCGAATTAGAAAGTTTTTAATTTGTTGTGGGAGCTCTTGAATCTCAGGAGGAACAACTTTTACAACAGCGCAATATAATCTGCTTGGCTCATTACCCAATTTTTTTGCATTGCATTTATTGCATATGTATTTTATGTATTTTAACACGATTCAATTGAGCATAGTTAAAATTTGAATTATAAAATAATGGATTGCTAAGCTAACGTACTGTTACTGCATACTAAATCAATACACTCTCGTTGTTCGTTAATTCTCTGAGATAAAAATGAATATGTTCATAAACATTATTATAAGAAATACAGGAAATGAATATACAGAATAACCTATCAAGTTTTCTGTGCATAAGAAGCTATTTTAATCTTACCTGTCCTCAATTCACTCACAAGTTATTGTAATAACATTATAGCATTATGTCCATCCAGAGAAACTACACTTTCCAATGATGAAATAATAATTAATTATACAAATCGGTTAATTTAGCTTCCGATATTACTTCATACGAACACAGAAACATTGTCTGTAGGCTATCTTTCGTAGCTTTCGATTGTTGTGTCCAAGGCCCCTTATACGAAGTCATTTGTTTTTTATTTCAATACACCGCCTTAGATGGCAGTTATTTTAATTTTAAAACTCATTTATCTCATTAAATATCAGTCCTATCAAAATTTTGTAAAGAATAAAACTTATCGGAAATTATTTTTGAAGAAACTTTTGTTATGTAACATTTTTCACAAAAATCAATAATAAGCGAGATATTTCGATTTATTTAATTCAGGCCCCCTTATAACCCCCCTTTTAAATAAAGTATTTTGAATGCCATATAGCCTAAAATCTAAGTTACAACGAACTTAATTTATATTCAAATTTTCATATAAATCGGTTCAGCCATTATCGCGTGAAAAGGTAACAAACATACAGACAGACATACAAACAAAAATTGCAAAAATGCGATTTTCGATTTCAGGTTGGTTAATTATATATGTTAAGACCAATTATTTTTGGAAAATCGAAAATTACCAGAAAAATTTCGGCTACAGATTTATTATTAGTATAGATGTAACAACTGTGTCTAGATTTCGTATGTTTCAGCCTCTTCTATTCTTTTGACTGTAGTAAACATTTTCTTACACTATGTGTTGTGCAGCTCAAAGCATGTTCCGAATGAGCGGACAATTTCACGTGAGCGACCCACTACTGCGCCACACCTCCTACTATACGTTGACAAATTCACATGAAATTCTTGAACATGCAATAGTGAGCAACGTGTGCTGGCATGGAGTGCGGAGAAAATACTAGGAACAAGAATAATGTGAGTTCTCATGTTATGTATGCACTCCACAATAAAGGAAGAATTACACACTTCAGTGTTATTGTCTACATTGACATGGTTAACTGAACTCGGCCGTGTTCTGAACCGCTACAAGTACTGCTATTTAATGCCTTTTCTTTTATTTACCGTCTCTGAATATATTGTTGCATTCAAGAAATCTGAATTTCGAATCTCATGTCCATTCCTCCACCCTTTCAGTGAGAAATTTGAAAAAGAATTCTTCACCAACGCTGAAATTACCGATATTTCTAGATTATTACAACACTATCAGTACACCGTTAGCTGCCGGTCTTCCACAGTGGAGGACCGGGTTCTAAAATCGATGAAGTTGACGTTCTGGCGAATAAAAATCTGTTTTAAGGAAGATTTTTTCGGGGTACTCTAACTTGCTCCATAAATTACATAAGGCGGAGGAAAACTGATTTACTGTACCATGTTTCTGACTTCATAGGAATTTTACAGCGAACGTTCCAAGGAGTAAATAATACCAAGAATCCCTCAAATTGACACCAACGGTTGATTATTCACTACAGCACGGTAATGAAGACAACGACTACGATCATGACGATGATGATGATGATGATGATGAGGACGACGATGATGTTGACAATGTCGTTAAATACTATTCTTCATAACTAAATGCCTACTAAAGCTGATAAAGAATTACTAAAAATGAACATAACAAAAAATTGAGATTATCCGGCCAAGTATATACGTTAAAATTTTAGTGTAGAACTGAATAGAAATAAAGCAAAAATTCATCACATAAAAATATCTTCTTGAAAGTACACAGACCAGCCCTAGGCATAAGAGGGGAAATGAAAGGGACGAAGAAATCTCCGCTCATGTCCTTGCACAGTAAAGCTCTGTGCATCAGTGGTGGATTTTAGGCGACTAGCGAGAGCCGAAAGCTCGTAAAAGCCTGATACAATCCGTCACTGACTTCCTGTCCGCTCGTACCTCACCAAAACATAACTGTCTCTGCCTGGAAAGTGGAGTGAGGAGTTTAAGGGTGATCTACAGTGACTCAATCGAGTTAATAAAGCCCAGGCCTGACATAGATTATTCAGAGATTATCATGATGATGATTATGATGATGGCATGAGAAAGAGGAGATAAAACTAAATGTGTATTCTTTTTCTAGAAAGTATTAGAGGATTTTCCTGGGATCAAATACGGTCTCTGTGATGAGAAAGCCAACTGCTTGATATATTGAGAGATACGATAGTGACAGTGACAGCGGATAGACATAGTGATAGACGAACAGGCAGGTGACAGAGCGATGGGCAAACTGATGGACATATGGATTGATAGACCAATAGACTGGGGAACTGATCGTTCAACCGATAGATTTTGGCAGATTCTACGTATAGTCAACTCTGTATATAGTGAACTCGGTTATAGTGAATATTCGGCTATAGTGAACGTAAATCGTTGGTCCCGACCTGCATACATTAAAGAGTACATTAATATTTCCGTTTATAGTGAATACTCACTTCGATTATAGTGAAACTAAAACTAGAACTTCCCCAAGAAAATGTAATTTTAAAATGGCCAAAATGGTAATTTAGGAAACCCTTTGCTCTATAAACTTCCAAGAATATGTTCAGAACAATATGTCAAACATTCTACTCTTTATGTGCATTGAAAGACGAAGGATTCATTCATCTTCCTGGACAGTTTAAACATGTTAAAGAGAATAGTGTACGCAGTGAAGGATAAAGGAAGTATTAGTTCTGATTCTTTAAAAGAGTTTATTAGAAGAATAGGAAGAGAAAATGTTTCCTTTTATAAAAGGGAGTAGAGTGATGACTGATGACCAAGGGGTAAATACAAGAAGGATTACAGTATAATGGTCAACAACCCTTCCTCTCGCACCTGTAAAATTGAACCCGGGAAATTCCAAGGCTGAGTACACAGTAGCATACCTCTAGTGGGAAGATGTGCGAAATCGGTCAGTGCCTACTATCTACATGGCCAGATTAGATTTAAGTTTCGAACTGTGAACATCAGGATGTCAAAGTGTAAAGTGTTTAAGTTGGAAAGTACAGCGAACATTAGTACTGATATTGAACGTGGCCTGACCCAAACGGACATTAACACTGTATGTATAGCAACGTCAGTAGTATAAAAACAGACACTTCGGTTTTAGTGAACCTCGGATATAGTGAACGAAATATGCTGGTCCGCAGAGGTTCACTATATCCGAAAGTTGACTGTATTTTGCTCTTTGTTGATTCCGGCCGTTCACAAGTACTGTAGCTAAACAATGTGAACTCAATGACTATGAGTGAGTGAACAGAAGGAAAAATGTATGATATTGTAACTTTTATTTCAAACAAGAATGTAACTTTTATTCAAAACAACAATAATCACTTTCTACAATTTAATTTAAACACTCCCGTCAACAGTGGGATTTCCACTCCACACAGCAACACAGTATTCGTTATTGCACTCCACAGACGACAATGACAATTCACTTGGATTATTGCGAACAACAATGTACTCCTAATCTCAACTAATGTTCACAAAGCACTATTTACAGCACAAAACTGTCAGTTCTCAGTTCACAGTTCGTTTGCCTTGGCTAGTTTTTCTAGCTCAGTCACTCAAGTTCACAGTATCTCGAACGCAAGCCTTCAGAGACAGTCCACTGAGCTTCGAACTCAGGTCCCCCAACTGCGGTCCACTGCATCGAACTCAGGTGACAGTCCACTGGACGCTCACACTGCTGCGGACACACTCAAGTCGAACTCCGGTCTCGAAGCTGGCTTCACTGCTACACAAGACTGGCTGGCTTGCTGTCCAAAAACTAGCAACGACTGCAACTAACTAACTTCGAAAGCTGCTCGCTTTTATAAGTTAAGCCATACTTTCCAGAAATTACGATTTCGCGATCATTCTCGTTACAACAATCAGTTCGCCTGGCTTCCAGCTCCCCCTTTTTCCTCGCACAGCACATGCCCAAGGAAGTAGATGCGTGCGCAACTTCATTTGCTGCGTCGCCCGATCCTTCCACGCGCGCCCTGCCCTCTGTGGGACGCGTGATCGAGTCTCGACGGGGCTGTCACAATATTTTATGCTAATGATTGAAAATGGACAGTATAAAAAGTTTCAGATCTTCGTTCTCGTGTTTCCTTACCACATTCTGGGACAGATATGACACATACCGGTTTCATATTCATATAATTTATAATATAAGCATATAATATTTCAAACTGCATACTGCAGTGGTGTCAGAGTTGTAAGCACCGAAACTGGTTGTGGAGCTAGAGACGTCCAGTCGGAGCGTGAACTTGCTTATGTCTGTGGAAGCACCGGAGCACGCAACGAGTTATAGTGGAGCGCTCCGCTCCGTTTAGGCTGTGTCTGACAACGCTGGCATACTGGGACAGATATGGCACACGGTCAAGAATTGGATTTGACCATATGTAACATCAGTTGAGAAAGAAAGAACTACTTAATTTATTTGAATATTATACCGGTGTGTGCAAGACTGTCCCATGCGGTAAGGGGTTAAGTCAATCATGTTTAGTTTGAAAGTAGGTTCTTTATATTATATGGGAAAACGAAACAAACTATATTTTATGTATATTCCGAGTAATTCGCGGGTGCTCGTGTAAAGGGGGTTAAGTTGATTTGGCTAAATTGAAATAAGTACAGATTTGAACTATCCACAATTACTTTTTTCTTGTGTTTAAGGGGTTAAGTCATTCTTCCATCTATGATGCAGTTACAATACTCCATATTTTGTGACAAAAGGGTTTTGTTCAGTACCAAAGGAGAGAAGTTTACAAACCTTGCAATTTGACTTAACCACCTTTACATGAGCAACCGCGTTAATGTCAATAAGCATTTTGGGCCTAATTTAGAACGCGGACGCGGAAATTCTTACAGGAAAGAGAATCGTAACGAAAACAGCAAAGAAGGTTTTAATGATAACGAAAGATCTACAACACGAGAAGCAAGGCAGAGTGAATGGATCCAAGGCACTGGCTTTAGTAATGAGTTAGCTCGGACGAGAGTGTTCGGGAGGTCCCGGCCGACCAATCTGACTGGGGTTTTTCATGGTTTCCCTCAGTCACAAAGGCAAATGCCGAATTGAACATTTGCATGCCATGATTCAACAATGCCTCATAGCATAAACATTAATCAAAATCTATAATGAACACAAGCCATCTATAACACACAATAGAAACAAACTTAACAATAGTAACACGGCCTACTCGTATACCCATAGATCCTAAACAGATATGACCACAGATGTTAAAGCGCGTACAAATAAACTTAACAAAAAATGTAAATGATAAAACACTGACTTTTTGGACAACATTTATGGTAAAACAGGCAACAACATTTATGGTAAAATAGTATTGTCTTATGTATTTAGAAGTTGGTTAACGTAAAGAAATCATAAGAAGTGAAATGTATAACACAGATTTCGTAACTACTTTATTTAAAATTCAGTATCAGAGAATAGAATAAAATTCTACAGCTCCATTTACAAAGAAGAACTGAAGTCTGTGAAGCTACGGCAGTATCTACAGACAGAATTTGCTTAAATTACACAGATTTCAATGCTAATTTCGCTAATTTCGTAACTGCTTAAGATTCAATGTCAAAAATAAAATAAAACTCTACAGCTGCATTTATAATGAAGAACTGAAGGTCTATGAAGCTATAACTTTCTACAGAGAGTATTTCTTTCAGCTTGTTAGACCTACTTTCTCATTACAAGAAGTATTGCCACGCTAAGAAAATTATTTCGAGATTCACAGAAGCACATACAGTATATTCAGCATCCTAAATACCGAAAAAAATGACTTTAGGCATGCTGTCTCTCTGTCTGTCTATCCGTCTATATACAACGATTTATCGTAAATTATTTGGCGAATTTCTCAACTTCTCCGGGAATAAGATTTTTTTATTTTTTTAGTTGGTTATTCAACGACGCGGTGTAACTATTAGGTTATTTAGCGTCGATGAGATCGGTGATAGCGAGATGATATTTGGCGACATGAGGCCAAGGATTCGCCATAGATTACCTTGCATTCACATTAAAGTTGGGGAAAATCTCGGAAAAAATCCAACCAGGTAATCAGCCCAAGTGGGGATCGAACCCACACCTGCACGCAACTTCAGACCGGCAGACAAGCGCCTTAACCCACTGAATATAATATCACTAGGGAACACGATTTTTACTTCCGGGAAACTAATTGCTCTTCTTGTCAATTTTGATATGTAGAAACCGAATGTGTTCTTTAGATTAGCCTATTGAGTCTCAGTTTTTATTTATATTCGATTCCCGATTATGGTAAATTAATATAATGGCATAGGTCTACTGTAAATACTACGTTTTATTACTTGTATTTTGTAGAATGAATATTAAAAAAATCTTTATACACAGTTTAAAAGATAATTCTTACACTTCGTAATGTTGTGCTTAGGGTTCCCTAATCCCTAACCTATTGTGTGCGTCATGTATGAGGCAGGTAGAACTTTATTACCGGATGTCCCTTCCCTTGGATGGGAGCGCCAGAGCTACAGAAATAAATTGTTTTGTATTGAAAAGAAATGTTATCTAAAAATATACATATATTAATAAACATGTTTTGCATCTTTTAAAATTGTTCTGGGTGAAACTTTCATTAGAAGATTTGGTTTGGTGAATTAGTCTAGTGCTGTTGTTTGAAGCAAGATAGTAGTGTCTTATTGTTAATTTTATTTCTGTGCTCAACATAGATAAAAGTAACAGTCGTCGGTATCGTAATCATCTAGACAATTTCTGTTAAGTTTGTGGAAAGTTCGCACCAAAATCCCAGAGGGAAAAAAATCTATAAAATTACTAGAACAACTTACTTTCACTACTTTGGTTGCGAAATTGATAAAGATAAAAAGCGGGCTTTAAAACTTTGTTGCATTACTTGTACAACTAATTTGAGAAAGTGGTTATATGGGAAATTAAAATCCTTGGGCTCGAAAACTTTTTGTATTACGTCTTGTACAACTAATTTTAAAACAGTTATATTACCGGTTTTCTGTATGGTTGTGAAACTTGGACTGTCACTTTGAGAGAGGAACAGAGATTAAGGGTGTATAAAAACAGTTACATTACCGGTTTCCTGTATGGTTGTGAAACTTGGACTGTCACTTTGAGAGAGGAACAGAGATTAAGGGTGTATAAAACAGTTATATTACCGGTTTTCTGTATGGTTGTGAAACTTGGACTGTCACTTTGAGAGAGGAACAGAGATTAAGGCTGTATAAAACAGTTATATTACTGGTTTTCTGTATGGTTGTGAAACTTGGACTCTCACTTTAAGAGAGGAACAGAGATTAAGGGTGTATATAACAGTTATATTACCGGTTTTCTGTATGGTTGTGAAACTTGGACTGTCACTTTGAGAGAGGAACAGATATTAAGGGTGTATAAAACAGTTATATTACCGGTTTTCTGTTTGGTTGTGAAACTTGGACTCTCACTTTGAGAGGAACAGAGATTAAGGGTGTTTGAGAATAAGGTTCTTAGGAAAATATTTGGAGCTAAGAGGGATGAAGGCACAGGAGAACGGAGAAAGTTACACAATGCAGAACTGCATGCATTGTATTCTTCACCTGACATAATTAGGAACATTAAATCCAAACGTTTGAGATGGGCAGGGCATGTAGCACTTATGAGCGAATCCAGAAATGCATGTAGAGTGTTATTTGGGAGACCGGAGGGAAATAAACCTTAGGGGAGGCCGAGACGTAGATGGGTGGATAATATTAACATGAATTTGAGGGAGGTGGGATATGATGATAGAGACTGGATTAATCTTGCACAGGATAGGGACCGATGGCGAGCTTATGTGAGGACGGCAATGAACCTTCGGGTTCCTTAAAAGCCATTTGAAAGTAAGTTGTTGTAAGTAATAACTAATCTGAGAAAGTGGTTATATGGGAAATTAAAATCCTTGAGCTCCAAAATTTTGTTGCATTAGCCTACTTGTACAACTAATTTGAGAAAGTGGTTATATGGGAAATTAAAATCCTTGGGCTCCAAAACTTTGTTGCATTACTTGTATAACTGATTTGAGAAAGTGGTTATATGGGAAATTAAAATCCTTGGGCTCCAAAACTTTGTTGCATTATTTATACAACTAATTTAAGAAAGTGGTTATATGGGAAATAAAAATCCTTGGGCTCCAAAACTTTGTTGCATTACTTGTATAACTGATTTGAGAAAGTGGTTATATGGGAAATTAAAATCCTTGGGCTCCAAAACTTTGTTGCATTATTTATACAACTAATTTGAGAAAGTGGTTATATGGGAAATCAAAATCCTTGGACTCCAAAACTTTGTTGCATTACTTGTACAACTAATTTGAGAAAGTGGTTATATGGGAAATTAAAATCCTTGGGCTCCAAAACTTTGTTGCATTACTTGTACAACTAATTTGAGAAAGTGGTTATATGGGAAATTAAAATCCTTGGGCTCCAAAACTTTGTTGCGTTACTTGTACAACTAATTTGAGAAAGTGGTTATATGGGAAATTAAAATCCTTCGGCTCCAAAACTTTGTTGCATTACGTCTTGTAGTGAATCACTGTTATTTCTGTATGACAAAAGTATCTGGTTTCGCTAAGAAAACAAAAATGGTATTTATCCAATATGCCATCAGCAATTAGACCAGTTCCTCAGTGAAACTTTACCAATACCAGTTCCCCCAGAGTCATTTGAACAAACTGATAGTAAAGGCAGTGATGATTCAAATAAACCCTCAAGTTCAAGAAATTCAGGTTACGAACCCTTCACCACTAGAAACGTGGCACAGTCGAACAATCAGACTTATATGATTTAGTACGGGATTTAAATTTGGGGGAAAAACAAGCAAAGATCTTGGGCTCAAGGTTGCAACAGTGAAATTTGCTTTCTGAAAGAACTAGAGTTACAGTCTAAAGGAAACGGCATGAAACGTTTCCAAAATTTTTCGAATTTAAAGATCATATATGTTTTTGTAATTATGTCAATGGTTTAATGACTGCACTAGGAATCCAAATGAGTGGCGATTATTTTATCGACTCCTCAAGGTTAAGTTCAAAAGCAGTTTTGCTGCACAATGAGTTATTCCTCTCATTCCCTTTGCTTTACGCAACAAGCTTCAAAGCAACATAATATGAAACATTGTCCATGATCCTTAGTTGCATTAATTAGAGCTATATTCATGACAAATATATGGCGATCTTAAAATGATTGGACTTCTTATAGGCATATAGGGAGGGTTCATCAAATACTGTTGCTGCATATGTTTGTAGAACAGTCGTGATAAAGAGAAACGTTATATTATAACATTAAACACTGGGAAACTATACGGGAATTCATTCCTGGTAAATGCAATATGAAGCATAATAACCCACTTGTGAATCCCACAAATGTTCTTCAGCCCCCTCTGCACATAAAATTGGGATTAATGAAACAGTTTGTCAAAGGATTGAATAGAGAAGGCAGTGGTTTTTGTTACCTCCAAGAATTATTTTCCAGTTTAACATATGCAAAGTTAAAGGAAGTTAAAGATAAGGAACCTTTTAATAGACGAAGGTTTTGAAAGTAAGTTAACAAATAAATAAATTGTTCGTCTTGAAAAAAATTGTGGAACTGGAAGCCTGGCGTGCTTTTAAGGCAGTGATGAAAGGGTTTCTTGGCAATAGGAAGATGAACAATATGAATCTTTAATGGACACAATCCTGCAATGTTATAAAGGAATGGGCTGTAGTATGTCACTGAAAGTGCATTTCCTCCATATTTCATGAAACTTTGGGTGCTGGTAGTGATGAACAGGGAGAGTGTTTTAATCAGGAAATAGCCACAATGGAAAAACGTTACCAAGGTCGCTGGAATCCTGCAATGATGGGGCATTACTGTTGGTTCCTGAAGATGGACAGTGATTCTGTAGCAAGCATTTTTAAGACCTATGCAAATATGAGTTATATTATTTATATTGCTAATATTTCAATTTATTTATATTTCCACTAATAAGCACCTTTCATTGTCCTTGAAAATACCAAAATTTCAATTGACTTTTAATTGACAATTAAAATTACATAATTTATATATTTATTTATTTTTTCTTGGATATCTTATGAAATAAGCGCGACAGGAAAAATCCAAAGGCATTTTCGGAATCAGTGCATGGATTTCCATAAGAATCGGCTATTTTCACTCCGGAGGTATGAGAAAAGAAAGGTTTCCATAGTGTAATTAATTAATTTCCAAATGGAATGAAAAAGACACAATGGCGTTCCACTTCATGAGTTATCATACAGTTTTCTTCCTGATTTTTGTATTGTGGAGAATTAAGTGACACTTGAGGCGGATTACTTACTGTTAGTATCGAAGGTAAAATGTTGGCTAAGAAATATTAATTATACATATATCCTGCTGTACATGTTTTTTTCCTGAATCCAGTCTAAATTTTGTAGGCCCAAAGACACAAAGAGAGTGGAATCATTGCTCAAAGATTTACCATCTCAATTTACTGAATCAAGTTCTGCAAGATTTACAATTATAAGAAAACAATCCCAACACACCATTAAAATAGGTCAAGCTTTTGCACATTTAAATACCCATTTTCATAAATATAAAACAGACTTATCGAAATATTCATATACCGTAGCTATATTATGTAAATTTGTGAAATATGTCTACTTAAACTGTACAATGTACAAATAAAAAAAGTGAAATCAATTGCCTTAATTTTGGGATTATAGGCAATGTTTTGTGCGTAATCCAGAAAACGAAAGCTGATTTTATTTTGGTGTATTAAATTGTTTATGCGTAATATTTATGTATGTCTCTTTAAATAACAGCTAAAATAAATAAAACCACAAGTAATATCATTCGAAACATGATAAACAAATTTAATGGTATTACAAAATATGCCTAACACGTTTTAATGAGATAATGTTTTTCTAGTCACACTCTCATTTGATGTTCTTGTGAGAATAATAAATTACGGCTTACGGCATTATAGGCTTATCTATTGTTGCTTTGATTCAATGTTTATGTAGATTATACAATCAAAGTAAGGCCACAAAACTTCGCATTCTTCATAACAAAAATGTTGATTTCACCTATTCCTATTATTTCTGTGCTTTAGTCACAATTTTAGCACTCTTCTGACGCACAGTTTTCTAGTCTGACTTTCGTTCAAAACGTATTTTAATGAATAGGTGTGTGTGGAACTTCAGGAAACTCAATATCAGCAGGAAGGATATTGTGAAACGACGATTCTCACGAATTTTCGTGCTAATATTTACTAGAGAACAGTTCTGTCACCACACTTGGTCGGTCAGTATCTAAGTTTATTGTCACTCAAAGTAGACCCATAAATCTCACAATGTTATCTGGAAATTTGTGCTGCGCCAATATAAACCTCACTATAACATGAGCCGCACAGCAGACAATATTGTTCATTAGTACATTACAGAACTCAACGTGACACTATGTCACTCAGAGATGACACCACCAACAAGAGAGTAACAAAATTGCGAACAGGCTTATGCGTCACTTTAAGGCACTACACGTGCATAACTCTGCCTCATGTATTAATTGTGTGTAATTGTAAACTAAGATACATAAGTGATGTAAATATCAAACTCATATAAGATAAAAGTGCACAAATACAGAGCGGTCTATGGCATTCGGCGGCAAGGGGGCCCAGCGTCAGCGCTTGTCATTCCCGGTGAATGGGGTCCGCTACAGTCGCTAGAGTCGGCTATTAAAATTACAGTATTCATATTGTTTGCTAACCTTGACTACAGAAGGTGTTGAAAATTATGTCCCTCTGCTACAACACATTCCAGATATCTCGAAGGAAATTGGCATTTACACGCACAGTTCGTCTTCTGTAATTCTCCAGATTTCTTGTACAATACTGTCTTTTAACTCACGGATTGTGTGCGAATTGTCTTTGTATAACTTTCTTTATTTTTTAGATTTCCCGATAAATAAAAATCGCAGACTGAGAAATCGGGGGACCTAGAGGGCCATAATTCCCTACTAATAACTGTCCTCGAATATTTCACTTATCAAATTCAATGTTTCGGCTGCTGTATGGGCAGTTTCTGAATCCTGATGGAAATAAACACTCGATATCTGTTAACTGTTCAAAAAATGGGTTGAATATTGTGTTCTGTATGTCACTATTGATTGCATTGTCAAAAAATGTAGGGCCTATAATTTTACGTGCAGTTATAGCGCACCATACGCCAACCTTCTCATCATGTAAAGGAGTTTCATGAATGAGATGAGGATTTTCTGTACTCCAGTATCTATTGTTTTGCATTATAACATGACCGTGTAAGTGAAACCATGCTTCATCTGTGAAATTAATTTCTGTAGGATCCACAACGCCATCGGCACACTTTGTAAAACCAGTTACAAAAATAAAGAATTCACACGATTCGCATTATGTCTAGGCCGTAATTCATGCACTATTGTCACTCTGTACGGCTTAAATTTAAGGATTTTAGTGGCTCTAAATGCTGTGGTTTTTGGAACACCCGTTTCGTGAGACACGGCAGAGAGATTTTCGAGAAGAATGTTCTAACCTTTCTCCTATCTCATCGAGTTTTTCCTCAGTAAGTACACTTGGGTTTCTCTTTTCACGTTTATTCACAACCGACCCAGTTTCTCTAAACTTTTTTTTACGAGGTTTAATATAGTCGTCCTATGTGGAACGGGAACACCAGGAAATTGCGTTGCAAAACGTCGTCGCACTGTTCAACAATTCTTCGTTATCAAGTAACACTCGACAAGATAAATCCTTTGTTGTAATGTAAACTTTTATGGTGCCATATTAAACCACAAACCTCAATCTTCAACTAACAAGTACATACATCAATATAAACGCCAACAGAGGTCGTAGGCAACTGAACAGGAGCTATCAGTTGCAATGTGACCATGTGTTGTGTCCTTGAAGGCAGGGACAGAGAGAAAAAAACTATAGCGTGCGACTGTAGCGGACCCCGTACACCGGGAATGACGAGCGCTGCCTCCGGGCCCGCTTGCCGCCGAGTATTGTAGAGAATGTCTTAGACCTCTCTGTGACCAGGAACAGAATTTTAATGACGTACAGTATTGTTTGACATTTTACAGAAAATGCTATTTATTTACAAATTCTGGTAATGGTACGATGATTGCAAATAATATGTATAATAAATTAATAGATCATTTCAGTCATTCTGTTGTCATTTTAAACTCTGTTTTTTCTTCAGTTTTGCATAAATGTTCATGTGTTGTACAATTCAAATACATTTTGAATATTTCTTGCAATACAATTTTCAGCGAAAGTCTGTTATATAAAATGACTTTGAACAAAAGAAGTAAAATAAAAATTTTCTTCAATACAGCACGCAGCGCTACGCAGTAATATGGAAGAGTATTACACAAACTACTGAAAGCTTTTTATGACGCTAGCTACAGTAACTTTTTTATAATTTTACCGACCAGAGGCCATTTTTCTTAAGTTTTCGTTGTTTTGCTTCCTCTTAAACCAATACGAACACAACACCCATACAAAATGTTGATAGACCTGGCAGAGGTCATGTTTAAATCCAGACTTTGTGAAACAGATGCCTAGTGGGGCGCTGTGCTGGAGCTTGGATTCGAATCTGCTTGGGTTGATTATCTGGTTGGGTTTTTCTCTGAGGGTTTGTCCTTAATGTAAGACAAATTTTATGTAGACCCATGGCGAATCCTCGGATTCATCTCGCCTAATACAATCTCGTTATCACCAATCCTCACCAATGCTAGATAACCATGCAATTGAAACAGCATCGTCAAATAATTGATTAAAACAGCCACTGGACGTAAGCCATTTTGCTGCTGCTGATGATGATGATGACTGTTGACAGCCAACTTCGCATGTAATTCATTATAACACATCTGTCTCAACGCCCTGAACCCATTAGCTCCATCACGCAAAGAACGTCCTCAATGTCAACGCGCGTAACCGACAAACAAGGGCGTCACTGTTAATAAGCTCAACGATCTTGAATATTGTCACGACAAGGGAAAGGTCTCGTCGTGAACGTTCGTAACGGAATGAGGTCTCACATCCGAACTTTTAATATAGGTAGTGATTTTCTCTTGTGTACATAGTCTATGTCGCTCAGAGAGTTATAATTTATAAAGGCAGATTTGGAATCGATTCCAAGCAAAGGAGGTGTAACTATTATTATTATTATTATTATTATTATTATTATTATTATTATTATTATTATTATTATTATTACTTGCTTACAAATGGCTTTTAGAGAATCTGGAAGTTCATTGCCGCCCTCACATAAGCCCGTCATCGGTCCCTATCCTGGGCAAGATTAATACACTTACCAAAATTATTTTGATAAAAAAATTCTTTAATCTATTCCTGTTTTACTTTCTACCTGTCACTAGTACAACTAATTATTAGGGCCGTGACATCGGTATATTTGTATTAGTCTGAGGTGAACATAAGACGCCGGTCAGAATGTAGTCGACGTGTTCCAAGCACAGGCAGCGGAAGCGAATTTGACACACGCCTAAGCAAGCACGTTCCGTGTTTTGCATACGGTTGTTGCGTGTTATAAAATCAAGACAATACAATTATTGTACAATAAGGGTTAATATCGGAAAGGTCTAAAATGCTGGTGAGGTTGAGAATAATTGTTGGAAATCATACTTAAATTGTCACAAATGTGGTAAAACATAAGTCTGAAAAGATGTTTTTATTTTTTAATATTTAGAGGTTTGCATTACAGTTTTAGAATGCCGAAAACGTACATGGCGTACAATTTTGCTTTCCCTATATTTAACTATTACATTAATTTAATCTATTCCGTATCTTACTTTTCTTGCATGTTGTTCGCCTGGTTTCGGTTCCAGCTGCAATGAACAACAACATTCATTTTCAAAGTTTCAAATGAAAACGAACACCGAGTGTCGGATAATATCACCTTGTATGCGGAAAAACTGTTTTCTACATCGGCTGAAACCAAGGGTACATATGTAAAATATTTCACATCATCAATTTCATTTCTAGGCCTACATCAAGTTTATAACAATCGCACTTGTCATCTGATAAAACTTTTGCAATTTTGCATCGTGAATTGAAACCACCATTTTTTTTTGTATTACTGTGTGACGTAGAAATGAAATTGATAATATGAAATATTTTACATATGCGTCCTTTGGTTTCAACCGATGTTGAACGTAGTTTTTCCGCTTACAAGGTTATACTATCCGACATTCGGCGGTCATTTTGAAAATGAATGTTGTTGTTTAGTGCAGCAGGAACCGAAACTAAGCGAACAACATGCAAGAAAACTAAGGTACGGAATAAATGTGATAAATAAATTAATGTAACAGTTAAATACAGAGAAAGCAAAATTGTACACCATATACGTTTTCGGCATTCTAAAACTGTAATTCAGAACTCAAAGATATATATATATATATATATATATATATATATATATATATATATATATAAACATCTTTTCAGAATTACGTTTTACCACATTTGTGACAAGTTAAGTATGATTTCCAACAATTATTCTCAACCTCACCAGCATTTTAGACCTTTCCGATATTAACCCTTATTATACAATATTTGTATTGTCTTGATTTTATAATAGTACGCAATAATCGTATACAAAACACGGAACGTGCTTGCTTAGGCGTGTGTCAAATTCGCTTCCGCTGCCTGTACTTGAAACGTCGACTATATTCTGTCCGGGGCGTCGTATGTTCACCTCAGACTAATACAAATATACCGACGTCACAGCTCTACTAATTATTAACCACCGGGGTAACTCAGGTGTAAGAGCAACTGGCGTAGCACAATCAGCAGGCGCGTTTGTCTGCTGATTCAGAGCTCCGCTTGGGAGTGGGTTTAATTTCCGCTTGCGTTGATTATGTTTTCCAAGATTTTCCTCAACCATAAGGCAAATGTCAGATAATCTTTGACGAATCCTCGACCTCAACTCACCAAATACTATATCGCTATCGCTAATTCCGTCGACGCTAAATAACAGTAGCATCGTTAAATAAGCAACAAAAAACTCAGGGGTAAGGAGCTGAACTGATCCCCTGATCTAAGGCAGCGCTCGGGTATGGATTCCAATCCTGATGACTGGTTACCTGGTTGTCTTTTTCCCCCGAGGTTTTTCCTTACTGCAAAGCGAATGTCAAGTAATTCATGGCGAATTCTCTTATTTTGCCCAGATACTATCTCGCTATTGTCAATTCCACAGACGCTAGGTAACCTCGCAATCGATACAGCGTCGTTAAATAAGCGATTAAAAAATCGAATTGTTAAAAACAGGCCAGTTATTTTTCGAATGCTCTCATCATATTTTGGTATTATTCTGATTTCTGATTGCTGAGATCTCTAATGGCACACTTTTTTTTTTATTCTCCTGACAGTAGTCTGCACTTGTATATATACAGGGTGTCCCATTTATCTTGTGCACCTATTATAACTTTTTTGTTTGGATAGTTATTGGAATTTTTGTTTTTGAGCGTTATGTTAGAACGAGGGGCTAACATGAGTGTGGAGATTTGTTGCATGTAATTACATTATAGTACAAGATACACGTGACGTCATCAATTTTTTTCAAATAACACTACATATTTTAATAATGTTACATTGATTACATACATTAGACATGTTAGCCCCTCGTTCTAACATAACTCTCAAAAACAAAAATTCCAATACATATCCAAACAAAAAGTTATAATAGGTGCGCAAGATAAATGGGACATCCTGTATATATATATATATATATATATATATATACATATATATATATATATATATACATATATATATTTTTTAATATTAAATCCAGATTTTCTGATCCGCCTGCAGATAGTTCTTTTTTTATTAATTAATGTAATGCCTAGTCTGTTGCATGAAATTGTATGAATCGACAACAGGCGTTCGTCTGTTTCGGTTCAACATAAGTGCTCAAAAGCCTTTTGAGTTGTTTTCCCAAACTTCTCCATGTCGATTGATACGAGTAATATAATTTAGCATCTGCTTTGAAATTCTTATGATGCTCATCTTAGTCACGTGCTATAGTCAATTGCATATTTGCCTCATATGGATTTAGTTTCAGCTCGTCGAATATTTCATAATTTGCTATAGGCCTATTATCCAATAACGCGTATCCAGTCACTTTTCGGAGAAATGCCATTTATGAAGATTTTATCGGAGAATCGAAGGCCCATTACCATTAAACAGAATTTAAAATGCAAGAGATGTAGACCTATAAGGTCATTAAAATATAACTTCAAACTTTATATTATTTTGAGGTAGAAACAAACGACAAAAATATCACTGTGTGGGGTAAACAATGGAATTTGATTTTTTAAAACATTGGAAATATGTCCGTTCTCAACAAACACCTTTTTGCGACACCATACACAGCTTTTTGCAGAAAACTTCTTAATTTTTTCCTATACAGAATCTTTTGGTTGCAGTAGGGTTGTTAGGTTGCCGCGAGGTAACCTCACAACCAAAAGTCTGTCGGATTGAGATCTGGAGACCATAGAGGCTATATTTTTGGAAAGTGCCTACTGACGACACGATCGGCAAACATCCATGCACTAATTGTTTTGCAAGGGTGTCGCCAGCCGGCGTTCGGGGAATGCTATGGATGACGAAATGGAGAAATGTTGATGAAATTATGTAGATGCTTAATATGCGGAAACGGAAAACCACCGAGGAAAAAAAAAACAAAACAACTGCGGCCTTGTCCACCACAAATGTACTATGTGTTTCTCAATGAAAAATCCCAGGCCTGACCGGAACTCGAATAGCCTGAAGATCTGACCACTCAGCCACCTAAGGGGTCTCGTTCGAATTTAATAATCATTCGTAAATAAAGGGTCACGATCTGCATCGGACTGCAATGGTAGCTTTCGGGCCTCTCCTCCGTATAAAAGAACGTGATTCTTGTCATGAAGTTCTATAAGAAAATCTGGAATGTATAAGCTTAATAGCAGACAATATTTATATTACAATCTATAGAAAACGGCACCTAATTTTCATAGGTATTTTGAAAAGGACTTTGATAGAGTCACTAGAAGGCAAAAGAGTGCAACAGAGCAACCTGTTCAACTGAGAAGCAAGGGAATATTGCAGAAGTAAACGTTGTTTTATAATCTGTACCAGGGCTGGGTTCCAAGAGCGAATTCTACTCTCTCACGGGGAGCCATATGACTACTCTTCAACTCCTTTCTTCCCCGCCGAACACCGCGCAGCGTTGATGCAGAGACGGATGAATATTTAGCGTCCCCGTTTAAAGTTTGGATTCGCTCCCGGTGCCCAACCCTTATTTATACCATCAGCCTTTTTTTCTGCTCCCTTTTAGTGTTGGATCTGACCTCGACGGTTCAGTTCTTATTTGTATAAAAGAAACAGAAGAACATGCCTACAGCATATAACTATTATTGTTATAATAAATAGAGGATAATTTAAATGTGAGAAATTTAATAAATAAAGATGTCAGGCAAAAGTGCAATATTACATCCATATCAATATCATCATCATCATCATCATCATCGACGTGCAAGCATTGGGCCTCTCTGGCATGTTATGGTCTCTAGCCATCTCCTTTTAGGCCTTCCAGGAAGTCGACGACCTCTTGGTGTATACTGTAAGATTAATTTGGAAAATCTAATGTTATTCATTTTATCCACATATTTCCATTGAGTCCATTGATAACCATAAATAAAACGAACCGTTAACGCAGCCATAAAATTAAGTAAAATATTTTATTACGTGCCGGTAAATTTGAACTGATGTAAAAAAGGAAGATAATTTACATTTCTCCCAACTTCCAAATCAAATGTGCAAACATTTTAATTCCATGATATCGAAAAGAAACTAATAGAATGATATTTTATGGAAATAATAAGATAAATAATTGTTGTAAATTAAATCTGAAGGGTAAATATTAAACTTTAATTATCTATGTTATGCAGAAAGTGCAGCAAATAAAACATAACATGATATAAATAAAAAAAGGGCCACGATTCTAAATGGAGTTCAAATGTGACGGAGAGACAGTTTTCTATTCAGATATACAAATCTAACTTTCAGGCTGTAAAGCAGACTCGAATAATTTCTCCCTTGAAATTATTTCTGTTCAGTTATTCAGAGCTGTCGAAGACCTCATTCCTGATTTTGAGGTACCAATAATAATAACTTTTATAGAGAAGATAGCCTCGACTTGGCAAGATCTAAGAGCCAGTCATAGGTAAGATTAATATAAGCTTTTCAAAATGGTTAAATCAAAAACAAAATCTTGTATTCAAAGTTAAATTGTACAAAGGATGGCACTGTCTATGCTCAAGATGAGTTCCCGTAAAATGAAGAGAGTCGTACTGAAATATTGTAACTCATTATTTTTTAACAGTCCGTCACTGTAATGAGTTAGAATCAGTTCTTCTTCTTTGCACTCGATCACCGATCAAAATGTCATCCCTATCGTAGTGCTGATTGAATCTCGTAGGTCCTGTTGCGTTAACGTCACTAACTGGAGTCCACTTTTGATCGAATATCAGGAAATTATGAGTTCTATCCCATTTGTAGTGTATAACATTATGTGAACTTAGCTTAGTGTTGATCTAAGATCACAGAAATGTATATGACAACAGTGCACTATATAAGTGAGAATCTTGTATATAGCACGAGGTTTGCAATAAATTGTGCGATATTCATTTTTTCTCCTTGATAACACGCGTATAACAAAGAAAATTATGGAACAAAGCAAGAAGAAGTGAATGCGTGCAGCAATTTTAAAAAATGAAGAAAGAGGGAGCCATATTGATTAGAATTGCTCTCAAATTACAAATCAGTTCCTAGACAGCACGGAACAGATTCTGTTCCCACCAATTATATGGATAGTTGTAAACAAACAGCTACAGGCTATAATATATTCCACTATAATTCCATTAACGTAAATTCATGAGAATGGAGAAGTCTGAAGTTGTGTTATGAAAATAGAAAGACGAGTGAAATCTGAAAATAACATAACCTACAACCCAATAGGCCTACACAGGGAATAAGGGATATAAGTGCCATTATTTTAACTGATGATTATTCACGTCATAACGAAGGAAAATGTCTTCACAATTTTTTTCTAATTGCAATATTTAACTAATTATTACAGTTTACAATATTAGGCGTTTGGCAACGTTGCTGGATGGGGAGGAGGGAGTTTACAAGTACACAGTACAGCTCAAGCGGATACAGACATACCGGTACAAAACAGATGCTTTGTTCTAATGCAGGGGCGGACCGTTGTTTACATAAAACGAACAGCAAATACTAACTTTCAATCTCATTAATAGAACTTTATGGTAAATTTCCATTTTAGTTAACAATATTGGTCCATTTTTTTATTGTACGTCTAAAAAATAAACAATAATGGTTTACTGCACAAAATCACACCAACGTTTTTTTTAAATGCAACATTTTACTTTTTCCCGCTTCCATAAAGCAGTACCATTTTTAAAGAAATTACTCTTTGTGTGATTTTCCAAAAAAAGTAAGAGACTCCTAGTTTCTAATAATCATTGAGAAACCGCTACAAAAGTTCGCCGATTAGATAATATTCATTGCGGAAAACATTGACGGTACATCTTGCCTCATTTGAATTACAACGACTTTCTCCATAAATTAATAATATATGATACTTCTAAACTGTGAATGACATTGTTAATTGTTTATCGAATACCTGGTACCGAACTGTCATCCGCTCGGCAGTAGACCTATGGACAGGGAGCTTGAACTCAGCTGACATGTACGTACGTCTGTGCAGAGTACTGCCTGCTGAACGTGTTTCCACGTCTCTCATGCCAGAATATTAACAAATTTAAGCATGCAATCTCACGAAAACGTAATAGAACAAACAAATATGTATTTAAACTAATATCAACTCTTTGCTACTAGATATACCTACTGATGTAATTGTTTTCGTAATTTTACTAACGATATAAGCAGTATAACGCGAATAAAATAAGAGAAGAAAAATTTTTTTCTGGGAAAACTATCAAGTTTTGACACTATGTTGTATGGACATTTTTTGATCCTGTAGACCGTCTCCGACGATTGTGAAAAGGACAGCAGTTATACCCTTTACACCCTGTATAAATATAAAATAATGCATAGCAATATACGCATAATCATACATGGAATATTATTATAGACCTTTCCCTACATACAAGTAAAATTAAACACTCACCGTTTTACTTGTAATAACCATATTTACCTTTCTTTATTTTAATAAAAAATTGTTTAGCTTCTGCTAAGCTAATATCCACCAGCTTCAACTGAGAATTATTGTCAGATTTGATCTTAGATCAAGATGTAAATTATATTGGATTAATGTTTATACAATCAAAAATCTATGTGCGGCTTAACTGAAGGTTAAATTCGTTGCCTGATCTCAGATTAATCATAATTGTCTCATAGTGCACTAGTACAGTCTAGTATATATATAGTCACGAAGCTCAATACATAATAAATATGCATGCATAGATAGTTGCTAACCACCAGGATCACTACTATCGTCTCATCACAGACTCTTTCCCTAGCAGACGATAATATGTATTGTACTTTCGATATCGTGTTCTTTTGAAAAAATTAACACCTTCCTTCCACTATTGAAATATGAAATACATATTTTATAAGCTCACCTTTCTGGATCTTTCGGAAGAAGGATAACTCTGACCTCTTTTTCTTACAATTTATAGCACTACAAACGTCTCCTTGTTCCATATTATTATTCAAGTTATTGTATTTTAGTCAATTACAATTATTGCAAGCGATAACGAACATTTCATAGTTTACACAACTTTTCACAACAGTGCGAAATACGGCACAGTCAATACCTTTTCGATCTAGACCAGGCCGTAATGTATGTTAGGGTTTTCTATTTCAGTATATGGAGCTCAGTGAAATATTATATTATAACTTTATTGCGTATCATTGCTAAGTTTTATTTAGTGCAATGTGTCCATAAGTTTCGTTTACTTCTTGTTGCATAATATGTTGCAGAAATAACTACAAAACTGTGTTATTTTAATGTGAAGAGAATTTTACATGTTAACATAATCTGTTGGCATCAACATTTTAAGTTTAGAATGGAAGCTATTTCGAGGTTTAATAAAAAATAATTTATATTGTGATTTTAATTTAGCACATCTAGCCTACCTTCCTTAATTGTAGACAGAAAATTTACCATACCACTCCTATGAAATTAGTGTACGTACGATTGTATTACTTCGTCTCTTAGGTAGTATATAAATACAATAATACAGACAAATTGAATATCCGGGGTTTCATACATGACATTATGTTTAATTATAATGTATAATTGCGAATATAGGAATATAAGTTAAATATAGTAAACATAACCTATAATTTCCATATGACATAACATACATGTAATGGGAGGGCACTGGAGACCACTAAAATGAGACAGAATGGGGTAACTGGTACAGTAAACATAACCTATAATTTCAACATATCTAAATATCCGTGCGGTACAACTGAAAATTATTGAATCGTGCATAAATGAATGTACAAGAATTTCGTAATATTTAATCGAAATAAAGGCAGGTATTACACATACGAACAACGTAATTTTCACACCAAAAATAATATTACACCTTAACTCGCAAGTGAATTATGTCTGAAGTGTCTCATAATCAGTGTTTTAAATTTTATTAATGGAATTACACTACATTTTAGAGAAATATATGTTACTCTTTATGCATTCGAACTAATTTATATGGTTGAAACGCCGCCCTTCGTGATCTGGTTAAGCGAGTCATATAGTCTGCCTTACGGCCTGCATTAGATCACGATGGTAGTGGCACAGTCTATTGTTCCTAATACTCACAGCACTCCAAGCGGCTAGCAACTATCGCGAGAAATGCAAAAAATCATCCCAAGCTTAGTGACTGTATATACTAGACTGTGGTACTAGTAGGAGCACGTTGAAAGTTGCCTACCTGTGACGTACTGTAGACTGTGTACTAAGACTGAGTTTGTGCATATATTTTAATGATAAACCTTTCTATAAGAATTTTAGGTCACTAGAGATCATATTGGTATTTCAAGGACTGAAAACTTTCGCGATTTAGAAGTCTTGACTTACTAGTCCTTGTGACGGGTCACTCACTGTCACTTAAATGCTTCAGGCTGAAAGAGCGACAACACTTCACGTGCCACTGCCACAATGATCCAGTTACGCATGGACCTGAGAGTGAACTTGGATACTCGGCTGCCTGAGGAAACATGACAAATGAGGCCGTCGCGTCGTGCGCCTTCTGTTTCATCTTTGTAGTGCTCACAACAGGTTTTGGCCGGTAAAAAATATCAGTAGTGAAATCACAGAAGCGACTAATTGTCAGAACAGTGTAACAGACCACGTACAGTCAATGTAAGCTATAGTTTCTTAAAATTACTTGATTCAGATGTAAAATACTACTGTACAGTAGTGGCAAAAAAACCGGACCGATCTTTGTAGCTGATTTCAGAGCCTTGTTCACTCCAGAGCACGATAGACTGGTAACTAAGACTTTCGTGATTCGAATCCTGCCTGGGAAGGAAACTTTTTTTTTGTTCCTTATTCAAATTTATTCCCAATACTTTTCGATTGCTGGTAAAATCCATGTTCTGGGAATAATAAGTTAATTAAGTAGTAAAATATCGCTGCAATCGAAAAGTATGGGAATAAATTTGAATAAGGAATTAAAAAAAGTTTCCTTCCCAGGCAGGATTCGAACCACGAAAGTCTTAGTTGCCAGTCTATCGTGCTCTGGAGTGAACAAGGCTCTGAAATCAGCTACAAGGGTCGGTCCGGTTTTTTTTGCCACTACTGTACATGTCTTATAAAGCAGTGGTTCTCAACCTAGTGTTACGGACCACTTGAGACTCACATTTCATTTCGGCGGATCCTCAAAATATTTTGTATTATTTAGGCTGGCAATATTTGCATAATGTTGTGAATTAAACATCCTTAATGAATTGACAGTGATATTAAATTTCAATTTTAGCTTTTGAATAGAATGTGAAAATAGATAAATACAAAGTTATTTTACGTTATATCATATTTGCTGTGAAAACTGAGGTCAGTTTTTTTTAACTTATTATAAGGTTATCAGTGGAATGGTGAAGTCGCTCTACGAAGTCTAGCTCAAATTGTAGATACTCGTAGGCTAAGTCGCAAGTCCACCTCAACAGAACTTGTATATTTGCTCTTGAAGACGACCAAAGCAGAAAATGTAGTCTACTCTCACACAAATTAGCTGGTGCAAATTGGCATGAAGTGTTATATTGCAATTCAGGTGGTGCATGTAAACAAGATTGTAACAGGGACGTTTTAGAAACACGATTTTTAAGCTCGAATCAGAAGACAATTCTAGTAATTCTAACAGCCCCTCTTCTTTTCTGACGAGAAAAGTATTATTCGTCACCGCTGTGGATAGTAAAACGAGCGGGTCAGGTTCAAATCCTAATTGGGACAACTTACATGCATAAGATTTTTTCGAGGTTTTCCCTCAACCAATTGAAGCAGAATTACTGGGTAACTTTCGGCGTTGAATCTCGGACTCATTTCTCCACTATAATTACATCTTTACCTCTTTCATCATCAATTCCGTTTCTTTCTCATATTTCGGGCTTACGTCCGATGTAGAGTCGACTGCATGTCGCCACCGAACTTGGACCTCGTCGTATGTGGTTATCAGTAACTAATGGCAGTGCTATGTATCGTGGGCTTTCCCTTGGGGCTCATGGTAGATCGTGGGACCGGGGTTGAGGGACCGCAGTGATGCCTACGCGGATAGGTAAAGGCGATATGTGGGTTAGGCCTAGACGGGAGTTCGGTGGCGGCCCGCGGGGAATCTGTAGCGCGGGGGGCCTTAGGGAATGTACATCACTCCATTCCTGGTAGTATAATGGACTCGAATCCTCTCAGGACAGAGACCATCCCCAGCTCACTGTTCAACCATCTGAGCTATTTCAGCCCATTGGAGCGGGATAGCGGCGTGGTAGAGGGCTGGCCTTGCATTCGGGAGGTCCGGGGTTCGATCCCAGGGGCCGGCAATTCTAACTGAGGTTTTTCATGGTTTCCTCAGTTATTTCCAGGCAAATGCCTCTTGAAAGTCTGGCCATGAACGGCGATCCTTCCCTTAATCCTTTCATATGTGTGAGTGAATGCTGTGTAATGTCTTAAATGTTTGTGTTGTATCGGAGGTGCCCTGGCATTGAGCTGATCCCTCATCCGGGGAGGCCCTCCATGTCCTTGTGTGGTCAAAAAAGTATGTATGTGATCCAATAGATTAATTCCTCTCCCGACAGGTCGCGGCCCTGTAAGGCCCGTGTGGGGTGGATCGTGTAAATGAACCTAAAAAAGGGAGAGGTTAAACAAAGGGAAAGAAAGAGAGAAAGAAGGAATTTAAGTAGTATGGCATTCACATCTTTAATCTGATTGACGGCACGCACTTCGAAAGTAATTTGTCATATTACTCGCCTCAAGTAGACTATTATTTGACGCGACAGTTTTCTAAGTAAAATGGGCCCAATACAAGCATCACAGTACTACTATCCAAAATAAGGTTTGCTTTTCTTCCTCCTTATACTCGTATCTAATACTTTAAACAAAGTATAAATATTATAAACAAATGGTCTATCTTATCTGGCCTGACTTTGCATTACTAGTCTCTTTGAAATACCGTTACGAATATTTGGTTCTATTGCTTACTTAGGAACACCGGACTCTCCGCTAATTACAGCAAAGTTCGTAATTTTAACATAAAGATTTTAAATAAGGTAATAATAAGAATCTAAAAATGAAAGAAAATTGCACTGTAACATGCTACCACAGTATTACGTACAGAGTGATTAAAAAACTTACAGAGTCTGTCTGAAGACTATAGAAGCCACCGCAATGCTAGTTTCTTCTTCTTCTTCTTCTTCTTCTTCTTCTTCTTCTTCTTCTTCTTCTTCTTCTTCTTTTTGTTGTTCTTGTTCTTTTGCTACCCCTTTCCACGACTGGAGTTCGATGATAAGGGCGTAATGTACAAACAAATCACTGTACTAGATATAGGAGGGAAAGAAAAGTAGTTCATCCATTTACGTAAACTGGGAAATATCGCGATTTTGAGTTTGATAATTTTCATTAGCTACTGACACCCAATGTAATAAAAATAGTATATTAAAGACAATTATAAGTCGAAATGGAATAACAATTGAAAATAAAGAAACTATCGCAAATGAATTTAACGATCATTTTACTAATGTAAGTCATGACATCGTATCTAATATAAAAAAAGAAAGTATTTGGTACTCATCACTATAAGCTTACTTATAATAAAAGTATATCATCTATGTTTATGTTTCCTGTAAACGAATGTGAAATCATTAATATTGTAAACAGTTTAAAAAAATAATGTGGCTCCTGGTATTGATGGTATTACAACAAATACCCTGAAACTTATTATCGAAGCTATTTCTAAACCACTTGCCTTTATATTTAATTTGTGCATATCTCAAGGTGTATTTCCCTCAGCCCTAAAACATGCTGTGGTGATACCAATTCACAAGTCTGGTGACAAAAATAATGTTAATAATTACAGACCCATTTCACAATTACCCAGTCTCTCTAAGGTATTTGAAAAATGTATAAAAACACGGTTAATAACATTTTTAGAAAAAAAAACTACTAAATGATAATCAATTCGGTTTCAGAAAAAAATTGTGCACTGATGATGCTATTACGGCAGTTACCTCAAAAATAATTCAACAATTAGATGTAGGAAATAAATGTCTAGGAATTTTTCTAGACTTACAAAAAGCTTTCGATACGGTCAATCACAGTATACTTTTGAATAAAATGGATAGATTAGGAATTAATGGAATTGCTTTAAAATTATTTAAATCTTACTTAAGTAACAGAACTCAAGCAACTAAAATAAATGATCACCTTAGTAAATCACGTAACATTGATATAGGTGTACCTCAGGGGACGATTTTAGGTCCTGTTTTGTTTTTAATATATATCAACGATTTACTTAAAATTGACATTGAGAAATATTCTGGTACTATGTATTCTTATGCTGATGATACTGTGGTTATATTTAGCGGTTCGAGTTGGAATGAAACTTATCAAAATTCTAACAGTGGTATTAATATTATTAAAGAATGACTGGATGCTCACTTACTTTCTTTGAACGTTTCTAAAACAAAATTAATACCATTTTCATTAACATCACATGGCCTTGAGCAACTAGAAATAAATAATAATATAAGCATAACTGTACATGATTGTAACCTACCTACTTGCTCATGTAACGCTTTGAGTATATACTCACAAGTTAAATATTTAGGCATTATTATTGACCAACATTTAAAATGGGACAAGCATATCTCCTTTCTGTGTAACAGATTGCGTAAAACAATCCACAAATTTTCCATTTTACGCTCTTATTTACCTGTTTATGTTCTGCGTACTGTGTACTTAGCTCTGTTTCAATCAATAATTCAGTATGGTATTTTAGGTTGGGGAGGAATGGCAAAATCGACTCTCCGGCCTTTAAATCTGCTCCAAAAAAGAATTATCAAAATTTGTCTATATAAACCTTTTGATTACCCAACAAAATTAATTTTTCAGAAATTTGGCGTATCAAATCTAGAACAAATTTATAAACAAACATTGCTGATTTACTTCCATAAAAACCACAATAAATTTAAATTTGATCCTCATGAATACCAGACGAGACAAAACTACAGTTTCTTTCTAAATACTCCCAAATGCCACACAACTGCTGGATTAAAACACAGCAGAAATTTTGGACCCAAAATATATAATACATTAATTAGAGCTTACCCTGAGCTAAGTACACTTAACACACATAGATTTAAGAAACAAATCAGATTAATTATTTAATTGTTTAAGCTAACTGAGTTAAAATTTGATACTCTAATATTCATGTACTTTTGTATTTTCTGTTTGTATATAGACCCTGTTATTACATGCTGTATGTATTTTACCATTTATTAATGTGATTGTGCTCAATGAACTCTCGTAATTTTGTAATATATTTTGTATAACTGATCTGAACTGCGCCCGAGTACGAGCTTCTGCTCTTTCGGGCTGCAATGCCTAATGTAGCTCAAGTGTATAGTATTAAATAAATATTATAATGTATTATAATGTTTAATCAAAATACAGTATTGTATTAACAATGAGTGTTTTACTCACGAACTGAGCTGTCCATGTGGAAGTATTCATTATGCAGTGTATATTATACTGTCTACAGCACATTAGCGTACAATATAGAGAATGAAGTTAAATTGAAAAATAATCATAATATGGATATTTAAACACATTTTTGAAAATGGTGGCCGTTCATTTCAATACAGGCTTCAGTTCTAATGTGCATATTATCGCACTATAGACTATTGTACCTAATCCCAATTACCAGTTTCGTCCTTCGTACTAGTACTGTAACTCATGTTGAAATAATTCTGTACCTACTCTATAAAAGAATACCTTACGTACTGTAAATTCAGTTTTCACTTCTGCCCGATCCGAAAAGATAAAATTACACATTTTTACTATTTACTGTCCGTCCAAGTGGTTATGTCGTAGGGTCGTAGAAAGAGGGGAAATCACGTGACAGTTAATTACTTAACGAGGCCCTTTTATTTAAGTTATTTTAAACAGTTGTATAATATTACGTAGACGTCCAATTCCTAACAGAAATTAATGTCCTCAGAAAAGAGCTAAGACAGCCCAGCCACTAGCTGGCGAATAAAAGCTGGTAGGGGAAACAGGGATACGACGTAGGCAAATGGACGACAGTACCTGTGCGAAAATGATTCAATATTGAAAGCTCTTTCGTCACTGGAAAACGCGAACATATTTTTGGAACGTACTGTTTACTATGACCGTATAGCTACTATGACTGTATATGCGGTCTTGGAGGACGGTTGAGCTTCATTAGTAGAAGGGGTGGGAGTGAAGTACATTCAAAAACTCAGGTACAATAAAAATTGAAGTAAAAATAAAATGATGTCCTTGTATATTCTGTAGTATACTGAATAAAAGTAGTACCGATGTACCGTACCCACAGGTGACTAACTATTTAAAAAAGAACGTAAATGAATAGTGGATGATAAAAGATGACAGTGAACACGCCTGCACTTCACGGAGACAGATCGATGACCCTTTGTGCTTGAATATTCTCGACCAAACATTCAGCCGTATTGGCGAAATACTGAACTTCACTTCACTTCCCGTTTGACACTGTTGCCAACCTATTTAAGCTGCTGTGTCAAAATGTGTATAATATGAGATTCTGGTTAGTCACGCAATGCATGAAATGAGGATGATCCAGTTGTTTACCACTTCATCCTGGTTTTAGTTATAAATCGAAATACATTTTTAGTTATAGGATGGGAATATCAATTTTGGAGAAAGTGTATTTTTTTTATTTTAGTAGGTTCAGTATTTTACGACACTTTATCAACATCTTAGTTATTTAGCGTCTGAATGATATGGTGATAATGCCGGTGAAATGAGTCCGGGGTCCAGCACCGATAGGCTAGTTACCCAGCATTTGCTCATATTGAGTTGAGGGGAAACCCCGGAAAAAATCTCAACTAGGCAGCTTGCCCCAAACGGGAATCGAACTCAGGCCACCTGGTTTCGCAGCCAGACGCGTTAACCGTTACTCCACAGGTGTGGACGAGATAGTGTATGTTTCATGGACCCTCAATAGGTAGTATATAATGTATTTCAGATATTAATCGTTGACTACTAGCATGTGAATGTGTATATCCGAAAAAATATATGATTCAAGGTCCCAAGTGAAGTGAAGTGGTGAAGTCTTGTCACATTCACATATACTGTATTACTGTAAACATTACTAATATGTGTGCCCTAAATCTGAATTTAAAATCCAAATTGCTCCATCAACCATTTTTCGGGAAAAATTAATTGAATTTTTATGACAAACTTATTTGTTTTTAATTTTTCATTGCTACTGATAAAATTCCTCATAATACTTGAAAAATGTGTATTGGATACAAAAATTATGTTACATAGTTTAAAACAGAACAAAAATAAAAATATTTCATATGTATAATGAGAAAAATCCCGAAATTTGAACTTACATTTAAAATAATTTTCTGGATGACTTTTGTTTATACTAGAACCGGGACTGTATTTTAGAAGGAACCAACAATAGTCTGCAAGCATGCTGGATGATGATCTTCCTTTATATCACCTTTCCATTTCAGATATTTCTTGATAAAATCTTTCCCCATGCTCGACGCTTACCGCTCCAAAGTTAAGAGGAAAGAAATCCAAATGAGAATGTAAAAAGTGTATTTTGAGAGACATATTACACTCCATTTTGTCATATGCACTTAACATGGTTTTCACAACAAGTTCTATGTAGTTTGTCATATGCACTTAACATGGTTTTCACAACAAGTTCTATGTAGCTCTCTGCCCTAGAAATTCCAAGGAAATTTGAGCAAACGTCTTTGAAAGCGCGCCATGCCATTCTTTCTGTAACGGAAAGTTTTTCCTCAAACAAAGAGCCGGCCATAACTTTGTGAATTTGTGGACCGATGAAAATGCCCTCTTTTAATTTGCCTTCACTCAAACTGGTAAACTTTTCCTTTAAATACTGAAAACCACACCCTTGTTTGTTCATTGCATAGACCTCACTTTGAACTGTTATGAAATTTACTTAACAGAAGGGACCAACATCTGTTTATTTATTAGAAGTGCAAAAGAACATGCCAACAGCCATAAGAAATCGTAAATAAGTCATAAACTCATAAAATGCACTAGCTTTTGTTTTGGTTTATACCTCCAAACCGCGCCAGATGTTTCCTGGAGGAGCGCTTATCTAAAAGTGAAATCATAGTATATCTTTAAAAACCTTACGTGATACGAAGAAAAGAGATGCATATTCGGATTCAGCGCACATCAAACCATAAGGGACACATTGTTTTATGTCGGAGCAAAATTCTTCTTATTCAGTATTAGAACTTCTTTTAATATTGAACAGGTATTGTGGAGTTGGAAAAGTACCCATAACCATGCGGTAATGCATAACGACAGCTTTACGTGGTAATTTTGAATGCGATCCTGTGAATTTTTTAGTAACTGAATTTTAGTATCCTCTTCTTTAAAACTTATTTCTTCTTGACAAACTTCCATAGGGTAAGACTGATAATGGTGTCCCAGACCTTGTGGAGTAAGAAGAAAATTTGTTGCAGAGTTTGGAAATGATGTGGCTAGTTGTGCTAATAATTTATCAACTTTATCATTGCCTCTAATGCCAGCGTGTCCGCAGGTCCAAAGAAACCGCAAGCGCATATGTGATTGTCTTATTTTATTTATAGGAGATTTTAAGAGGATGATAAGTATATTTTGTGTGGTGTCAGAGTAAGGTTTTAGTAAGTAATGCTTGTAGAGTGCTTTTACTGTCCGTGCATATCATCAATGGCGCACCCAGGAATTTCTCTTGGGGGTGGTTCAATAAAAGGATGATAAATCGCGCGCGCGCACGCACACACACACACACACACACACACACACACACACACACACACACACACACACACACACACACCCCTCTTCTTCCTTTTTTACAAAACAGAGTCCAGTCTTCTTGGCTTTTTGTTTATTTTATTAACAACAAATGGAGAAACTGTGATATCACGATGGATGTCAAATCAAAACTGTTATGTACATGTACGTGAACCATTTCGGTGAAATTATAGATAACGGAATTATATGCTATCATTGCTTAAAAATTCAGTAAAAATGTTACAATTTATCACTTTGAGGGGGGGTCCGGACCCGATGGACCCCTCCCCCCCCCCCCCAGTCGGTGTGCCCTTGCATATGATTGTATGTGAATATTTAAATTTTTTAACGTCCTTCAAAGCATTATACATGGCTAGGATCTTGGCGTTGAATATAGATGTCTTATTGAGGAGTTGAGTTCCCTTGAGGAAGTTATTTCTAGAATTTTATAGAAGGCTGCTCCTATAAGATCCTGTTTCTTAGAACCGTCTGTGAAATAAATATATTTGGATGCAGAACCCTGAGAAAATGTTTGAAGATGTGCTTTCCATTCTTGGACGATGCAGTTTTTCACTTGTGGGGTAAAAGAGGTATTAATTATTGCTTCTTCGATTTCTTGATGGTCTATAAGGTAGCAGGGAAAGGTGGGGGGGGGGGGTTGTAGAGATTGGGATGTGATAAGAAAGCAGAAAACAAATTAAAAGAAGGATATTTTGAGTGATACTGTTCGCAGGTTGTGAATGTGATATTTCTGATAAAAGTTTGAGTTTATGAAATAATGGGGTAGAAGTATGTGAGAAAAGTTTAGTTACGAATTTAGTTGCCAGTCGAAATTCACGATGTTTTTTTGCTAAAGAAAATTTTTTAAAATATATTGTAGAAAAGTTGTTTTCTCTAGGTATTAAAATATGCATAAAGAGTCAGTTTGTAGTAAAGATCCGTACTCCAATCTGGCCATTATTAAGAGATGTAAGAAATGGAATAGAACGTTGTGCTCTATCCCCCACGATTTACTGGAAATACTGAACTAAACGTCTTACGTTATTCTTGACATTCGCAGAGCACATGCAAAGTCAGATCTACCAACCCAAGGAAATCTATTTTCCTTGTACCAACCTACTAGAAATGAAATACGGGAGTTAGGAATTTAGTATAGTAGGGGGTATCTTTTATAATAGGTTTGTTTCAGCACGGTTCAGATTCGAATTCTGAACTGCCTGCTCATGCGCAGTAGCTCCATGTATGTTCCAACAAAACTAGAACTGATTCCGAACCGATCTGAACTCCCAGTTCCCTGTTCCAACGTGCTTTAGAACTAGTTCGGAACGAATAAAATTGGTTCTCGATTAAGAGCAGGAACTGGGAATTCTGAACTGGTGACGCATGCGGTAACATTTAGCAAGTGTATGGCCGAATCGACTGAATGGCACCACTGGCCTGACGGGCTATTCGAATATCAGCGTCGTTTTTTTTTTTTTTTTTTTTTCACGAGTGTACATATGTGTCAATTTAACCTAAACGGAAGCAACTGAAGTATAATAATTTAGTAAAGTTTGTATGTTTTTACATAACTCTGACTTAGTCTAAATCAAAGCCAACGATTTGGTTCCTTGATTTTTACGTACAAGTAGCCTGAACTAACGAATCAAACGGTTATGCACTTCACACGCATGTACTGCATACTATTTTTGGACGATCGTCAAACAAACAAACAAACAAACAAGTAAGTAAACAAGTAAGTCAACAAGTAAACAAGTAAGTAAACAAGTGAATAAGTAGGTAAATAAGTAAACAAGTAAATAAATAAATAAATGACTAATTAAATGAATAAGTCAATAAATAAATAAATAAATAAATAAATAAATAAATAAATAAATAAATAAATAAATAAATAAATAAATAAATAAATAAATAAATAATTTTTTAATGTTAGGGCCTATATTGATTTTAGATGAAGATTGGTTTTGTTTCTTTTGGATTTATATTTATATTTTAACAAGGCTTTGAATTTTGTTGCTATGATAGTACTGTTGTTATGTACATACAATTTCATTACGCAATAAATTATGTTAGAAAACGCATAAAAATCACTTTATTGTTTTACCTTTAAGGTAATAAGTTGATTGCAGAGTTTAATGTGTTCAACTTGTAAAAGTTGACTACCATGTACAGTTTATTTAAATTGTAACGGTAGGCCTATTTAAATGATTAATAATGAATTCAGCAAGTTGTCAGTGTATTGAGTGTTAAACCAAGTGCCTAGTGCTTGTGTTCCTTGCAGTTTATCTAATTTTTGTTGGTATAGGACCATTATCGGTGTATAGTGGTAGTGTTAAAGTGTTTTTATAGAAATGTCCATAATTAAAAATAGAATTCCGAAGTAAATTTGAGTCAGTAGCCAATAAAAGAAAGCGGAAAACTATTGAAATTCAACAACAGGAAAAACAACGCTGATCATTGAGCAAATATATTCGTTCATATGTTACTAGCAATAACTCCTTTACCCACTGAAACCTCCAGTTTTGAAGAAGTTAAGAATGTTTTAACATAGACTAATGAAGATTTTGGCATACAGAGACAACAATCCGTCACAGCTACTAAATTGTGGAGAGCCAAGGTATTTTTGTTATATACCTAAGCCAGAATTTAGAAAGATGAATATTCCTTTCAAACTCCTGAATTACTGCATTAGAGGAAATTAGGAATAGTACCGGTACTACAACCAATGCAATCAGCTCTGACCTGTCTTGTGGCCACACATAATCACTGAAACCTTATGGGACCACTTTATTTTTAATCCTTCTCCTCAAAACAGAGATTAATAAAAACCTCGGGGAAATAAATACATGGTAAAAGGAGATAGGTGACAAAATTTATATAAAATAAGATAAGCCTAGTTATCATATATGAAAATCAGGGACCTCAGAAAGAAAATTAAGCTCCGGGCCTCTGAAATTGTAAATCAAGCCCTGGTATTGATATCAAGAAAGATGAGTGTCTCAAACATGTTGCTAAGAGAGAGGGAGAGGAACGTACAGATAATAAAATTTCAGCATTATTTTGTGAATAAACGGTTCACTTCATGCAAAAAAACAAAAACAAAAAAAAAAGACATAAATTTGTCATACCATTAACATCCTGTAGGTATATTGTAAATCGTAGATCTATAACGGGAACATCCGATTTTACTTCCCTTCTGGGGGAAGTTTTTCTAAATAATTTTCTTGATAAATCTTTCTTTCGTCTTCAATATTGCGAGGATTATGAACTGACGTAAAAACACCAATAGCAGGACATATGACGAGTACCGGTATGTGACAAGGCCAACCTAGGACAGACACAGCACAAGGAAACGTAACCAGTTCCTACAGATCTCGTATTTTATTTCTGCCTCTGTGCAACGTCACATTAGAGCTGGGGAGGCAAGGAGATGGGAGAAAAGCTTTTCAATACGCTGACGCCTATGTTGTAAGATAAACAACTTGAAATTTAACGGCCACTGATCGGCAGAGATATAGACTAGACGGCAGTTCGGAAGGCGGCCGGCTGCTATATGCGCCGTAGCATTTCTGGCATGTGACGTCACAAGCTTGTACAGTAGAACCAATCGGAATCAGTATGTATTAAGTACTTCCCAAGTTCGTTTGTTCACGTGTGAGTGTTTCAATGCACTGAATAAGTAAAACTAGCATTTACTGTATGTGTGTAAGGTAAATAAATGGAAGAAGAGACTGTAAAATGACAAGTATTGCACAGGAAGGTGCGGAAAATAGTGTTTAAGATGTATAATTATTTTAAAAACGTTGACGAGCAGAACGCTGCCGGCCATCTTGATGCTGGCTGCAACGTTGCCAAGGCGCAAGAAATTACTGCAGAAGCATGTGATGTGGGACTGAGAACCGTGCAAAGAATATTGTTAGTGAAGGAAACAGGGTTTGTTTGGTGTCATACTTACAGTAATCAACGGCTAAGTTCATTATTGTCTTTTGATAATTTAAATTCTCTCCTGCGCTATTTGTATCACGTGAAGTACGCTGCCTTGGCCTCTCTATCTGTCTCTCTCGACGCAAACGCTAGCAGACTACCGCCTTCCGAATTGCCGTCGACTCTAGTATAATATGAGATCTGTACAAGACAGATCTCCACTTGTCTGTCGTCCTCGGTGATGTAGAGGTTATCATTCCAGCCGTTGGATCGCAAATTTTAAATGAGCATGGCTCCTTACAAGAAGGTAGTAAAACTTGGAGACCAGTGTCATAGATTTACGGCACGTGAAAGAATTCCGTCGCTGATAGTGGGTTTCAGACAAAATCTGTTATTTCGAGCCTGAATAACCTTTGCAGTTGAACATGCTCTTAAATATAAATACAACTACTATTACTAATCCACTTTTCTGCAGAAAATAGAACTCTGGTCTATTGGGTTTGTGACGAGAATAGCTAATGCCTGAAGCACAGCGAAGGACACTATCTTATTCAGTGATGCCAACAGGGCGGAAATTCCGTCAAAAGTGACGGAATTTCAATGTACCGGACGGGAAAAGAATGGCTTTGACGGGTGTTGGATTTAGTGGCGGAAATTACGATTTACATCGTCTTTGACTTTTTTAGCTGCTGTCATTTTTAATTGTTTAATTTTTGGGGGAGCGTATACCCTCAAAGTAATACAGTACTAGAGGCAGATGATGTGGATGAATTATTATTATTATTATTATTATTATTATTATTATTATTATTATTATTATTATTATTATTGTTATTATTATTATTAAGACTGGTAACGAAGCTGCATTAATAATTGCTTTTATTTGTATATAGATGTATCGAATGGATCGTTTTTTTTTATTCTGACGGATTTCCAGGTGTTAGACTGACGGGGATACAATTTATATGTTGGCAACACTGACCTTACTGTCTTTCAATTATCAATGGGAAGTGGTTTGTCCATGACGAAGACTCAGAGCGTCGCCCGCAACATCCTCATGTACCTAAGTACTCTCGTTGCGAATTGATATTATTTTGTGTTAGCGTAGATAAGCTTTGATTTAATATTAATATTATTGACGTTGGGTACACACATGTTTATTTCATATGAATTACGACAGGTACCTTATAAGGCAAATAGACGGGAACATTCTGAACACGTACATTCAAGCCACTTTCTTTTCAGCTTCCGTAGTTTTTATTCAAAAGGCTTTTCTCATTTCACTGGTAACTGACTACACCAGTTTATGACACTTCTGGAGTTAATATAAACAGGAACAGCACAATGACTCATACAACTCATAAGACAATGCCTCCTTTTAAAATAGACACTTCGTTGCATCCGGTCAGTAATTCGCCAACTGCTAACGAAACGTGACCGATCAATTTGTTTTACTTTGTGAGTGTGTGCATTTCCAATCGTGTCTTTGAACAAACAAACGTAGACTACAAGTTGCAATAATAGTCTACTACCGGCATTTCAAAGGGGCGAGTAATGCGAAGTGAGGCCAGATAAATAATTTGTTTATATTGTTTATACTTTGTTTAAAGCAGTGGATGTCCAAGGTTGGATTCGCGACCTTAAAGCCATGCCATGCAGACTATTTCAACTCAGCGAGCGGAATACCTATCTCTGTGTGTTTACTTTTAACTACGTTTCTTTGTTTCAGTGGCGGAATATGCTAAGAAATGTGTTCGGTCATTGTGTATTCAGTTTCCTTTCTTATTTTCTACGATTTGATTGAAATCTGGGTCAATGTTTGTGAGAGCAATACTTAGTAAAGCTCCTAACATTTTGTCAGATAAATGCAACTTTCCTTTCGAATTAAGAAGCCGCATTTTTTTTTGTGTTCGCAGACATGAGTGAAATAAACATTGTCATTTTCAGGAAAATATCCGAAGATTAGGTAATGTGATTTTTAAAGTGCTCTAAAGAATTAATGCTCCCCGCGAAAATCTCTGCTTTTTTTATTATTCTATCCGCACTTGTATTGGCTCTTGCTGTAAATTTAAATTAGCACTCCGAACATCAATCGATATGATGTTTGCAAAAAAAAAAAAAAAAAAAAAAAACTATCTCAATACCGTGAAAGTATTCAAACGTCTGGTTAGTATATTCTAATTTAAATTTTTTACAAAAGGATGCAATATTGTTCACTCTTGTGATAAGAAATTATTTAGCGATTTTAACATTCAAAATAGTAAAGCTCTTTTTATAGAAGCTGGGGTTTCCAAAAATATGAAGAGTCTAGAAATACTTTTACAGCTAAAAAATATGTTATGTTTTTATATTTCTATTGAAGTCTGCAATTGAGATGTTTAAGATAATTTAAATAGGCTGTCGTTAGTACTCAGGGTCATTGTTGCCCACCCGAAAAATGAGAAAGCGCTAAATGCTTATTCAAAAAACACCAGAATTTCAGTAAATAGCCTAAGCCTATTGTAATGGTTGTTAGTGTGTGTGTGTGTGTGTGTGTGTATATATATATATATAAAATCACAATGACATCAGCCGAAGAATATCGGTACGTTGCGTACTCACTCTTACACTCGTTTAATTCTACCACTTCTAGATATGTGATTATGGTATTTTTTCGCTTTAGAATAATACCTAACAACTATTCCTAGCAGTTTTGTGATAAAAATATAATTTCTATAATCAAGTAGCAAACTATACCCTTGATCTCCTAAGTAATTGATTTTGAATTGTTCAAAATGTGGTGCCAACACATCACATGCAATTGCAGTGCACTTTGTGCGATTGAGCTTGAGATCAACTGCTCCTTTCTATTAGAAAACAGGATTTGCATACATCACAGAGATGGTCTGTTGTTTGAATTGAACAGTGTTTTGCGATAAAAAGTCCCATTATCCCCTCCACTAATTTCGATTCCTCATTTATCGACTTAAACGGTAAAACAGGTTGTCGGTTAGTGCTAAATGGTTCCGCCACTCATTGCGAAATCGCTGAGCATAGTGCGTCTTCCCCATGATACTGAATTATTATAATTATTTCAAATTGTTTCCCTATTTAAATTAACACTTTACTACTACAATATTATCACACATTTAAAACAATCACTGTAACACATTCAACTTTTCAACAGATAGAAACTAACTTTGTTGCGACCGAGACTCAACTATAGAAAACCAAGACCCAAGACAGGCAAGATTCGATTCATTTAAATAATTCAATTATGTGTACGACAGTTACAGCTTACTCCTACCAGCTACACGCATTCAAGAGAACTGAGATTCCAGTCAGGGAAGCCCCTTCACAACACTCCTGGCGTGACCCAAGGCTCGTAGAAGCGGTGAACTGTGGTCAGTCTTCATGAAGGAACTGGAGTGGTTTCCGTTATAACTAATATTTTTTCCTGCATAGTTAACGAAACTCTTTTTCCTCAGTATTTTTCTCCTTTTCTCTTAAAGCTCCAGATTAGACACTAAAATTACTGCAAAAACACTCCAGATTAGACACTAAAATTACTGCAAAAACACTATAGTTTCGCTAAGACGATATTTTTTTTAATTTGGCACCAGACGACTTTACAAAACACCAGATCTAGTGCCAAAAGCACCAGATTGGCAACACTGCTCAGGGTACTTCCACAATCTAGTATATACAGTCACGAAGCTCAATACCTAGTAGATATGCATCCATTGATAGCTGCTAACCACTAGGATCGCTGGTATAGCCTCATTATAGACAATGCGAAATAGTAGGCCTACCTGCACAGTCTATTGTTCCTAGTACCCTCAAAACTAAGCTTTGTGACTGTATATACTAGACTGTGGTACTTCCTCGTGATGGCAACACTGTTTGACGGTATAATTCATATGCTTTCAGGTTTCATCTGCATAAATAACTGGTTTCTTCGGATCTGTTTTCTTTCCATTGATTTTTCTTAAATATGCTGGATATTGTAATAGGATTATATGACATTCGCCTTACAGCTGGGAATAACATCGGAAGAAAGACAAACTAGACAATCAGCCCAAGCGAGATTCCAACCCACACCCGCGCAGAGCTTATTGCGGAATTCCACACACAAGACAGGTTAAAAAATTCTTGAATTCTATTATTATACAGAAATTCTTAATAGTCTGTTACTTCCACCACATTTACTTAAACATTTGTTCTCTTAGATAGTTACACACTGCTTTCAATATCAATAAAGCTGTTGGAAGAATTTCTGAAATAACCCTTTTCTGAAAACTCTTTTAGGCTCTTCGTCGCATTTCAGTTGATGCCAGAACTCGTGAAACACCGCCCTTTCAAGGATACTTTTAATTGTGGATAACAAGCAAAAACCGGAAGCTTTAAGAGATGACATTTTGGAGGTGCTATATAGACGTCACGTTGTGCGTTGCGAAGTACTTGCTGACCAATAAAGATAGATATACTGGTGCAATATCATGAACAAGAAACAAACTGCTTCTTCAGTTTTCCGGAGTACTCTTGAGTGTTTCGTTGAGGCAACTAAGGACATGGAAAGAGTCGGAAATTATGAGGAAATAACAGAAGGCTGACCAGGAATATCTCTAGAAAATTTGTCCAGTACCGGTACTAATTTATTTCATTTGGACTCGCTGGGATTAGAATTGTGGGAAGCTGATACTCCCTCCGTCAGCTAACGGTGTGTTTTTCTTTTATCATGCTGTACAGAATGGCCTGCACATTTCTTTCAGTAATGAGTGTGACACTAGGGCGCTATTAGGCCTGTTATGAAGGTTATCAAAGCATGTTAAGTGTCGGTACGTGACCATGTCCAGCGCGAATCTCAATTCTCTTATTTCTGTGACATCACACCGATGTGTTAAATGATTCATATCAATTGACGTTATTTCAGTACATTTGACACGTGATGAGTCACAAGCCAGGAATAATTAGAACTCAGACTTGCTGGCTCATGTTGCACATAACATGGACTATAAACTCGAAGAACTCAACTTTGAATGCTAGCCATACCTAGGCTTGCCAACTTTAGTAAGTGAAAATTAGAGATACAAACATTACTGACAATTCTATTTCACTAATTATTTCCACCTATAAAATCATATATTCAACAGCAGTACTTTTATAACAATACACACAGATATATATATATATATATATATATATATAATTTCATATGTAAAAAATTACAAAAAATTTAACAAAATGACCACAAAACAAGTTGAAAAATAGTATAAATAGTATCATTTCTCCATTTCGTCACATATTGGAAACCGTATGAGACTGCGATCCAGATTAAATCCAACAATATGATAGGAATGAAAATCAGCTGTAAATGTCTAATATGCCATGAAATCGGGACTTTTGGTGCGTGTGCAAATTATTTCGGGACGCGACGCAATATAGTCGAAATCGGGACTGTCCCGGGAAATACGGTTGGCAAGCCTAGCCAAACCATCCATGCTTTTCGAAACTTAACAGTCACCGGATATAGAGTCACAGTCTAGTATATACAGTCACGAAGCTTGAGTTGTTCGGGTACTAGGATCAATAGACTGTGCCGGTACTATTTCGCATTGTCTGTGATGAGGCGATAGTAGCGATCCTAGTGGTTAGCAATTATCTATGGATGCATATTCCCTACGTATTGAGCTTCGTGACTATATTTTATTTATTTATTTTTATTTTGCTAATAATTGTAACATTAAATATAATATATACAGAAAAACTTTCGCTCGCCCCTGAAAGACTACAATTCGTGCTCAGGGGCGGATTCCTGAATTGAAATTAATAAGTATACAATACAAAATACTACAATAATACAATATATACTACTAGTAGACTGTGATAGAGTATTCTCAGCTATTATTTATCATTGCAAATTAGTTCATTATAATCTGTGTTATTCCCAACTTTTCTGTATAATTTTTCTATGAGTAGTTTATAGTCATTTTGGTTGTTCCCAATGTTTTGTATAATTTAAATATAGCTGTAGATCAATGTAATCTCTGTTATTTCCAATTTGTTCCATAATTTCAGTCTATCAATATTTAATTTTAACATTTTGACAATGTCAGAAACTTGTACTCTATAGAAGTCTATTGACTGCTAATAATAAATATTTTAACGTAAGTTACAACTATTATATGAGAAGTTCAGAAAGAGGTTTTATACAACTTACACAACAAAATTGAATCAAGAAGTATGTATGTATGTATGTATGTATGTATGTATGTATGTATGTATGTATGTATGTATGTATGTATGTATGTATGTATGTATGTATGTATGTATGTATGTATGTGTGTATGTTGTATTCAGCTGTTCGAAGACTGGTTGGAACCTCATAAGTGACACCAATAAGGTAACTACTCCAGGAGATAATGGGGTAGGGTGGTCAGTTACTCTCCCCCCCCCCACTGCATACATCGCTAACTAATAGCATATTTCATAATTAGATTTCAGATATATGCAACAATAATTGTTCTTCCTCTGACACATATCGTGAAGTTAGATGGTAATAGATGTACCCAGCCAGAATCTCAATCAGAGGTAAATGAATAAGCAATTGTTTAATTTAAACTCTTTTACTCATTTGCCTGTAATACATTCTACAACTTTTTCTGAAGATATGTATACAGTATATTTAAATGTTTCTTTTCATTTCAGTTTGAAGGTCAATGGTACGAAGTGGAGAGGTCATTCTACTTGATGGAGATGTTTTCTAGCTGCACTTCGCTCTCCATCAAAGCTAAACCATCTGGGGCTCTAAAAGTCACTATCAAGAATATCAATCGTCTGTAAGTACAGTATAGGCCTATTATCGTCAGAAATATAAGACCAATTAATGGCACCTACAGTGAAATGGGACAAAAAAGAAGTAAGAAAATGGAGGACCTAACATTCCAAAGTTGCTCAGTGCCAAAACAACTTTCTGAGATATTGATGAAAAACACATTCCGAAATGCATGTTAAGGTACCTATAACTCCTTTCGGAGCACGAATGAGTCACTTACAGTTGAGCTACGACAAAGACAATTTGAAAACTTGGCAGGCACTTAGCACATTTACAATGTTAGATCCTCAATTGTAATCGGTATTACTAAATTAAAGAAACAGACAATTATTCCTATAAGAAGTATAGGCATGCACTAAAATATACTACAGACGTGGACAAATTATTAGCAAAATTTAAGATTTTTATTATATATTTTTACAAAATATGTTTCTTCAATTTAGACTACAGTTGACATTTTTGTGTATTTCCAAATTATTAGCAAAATTGAAGATTTGTATTGCATATTTTTCAAAATTTAACTCCTCAATTTGGACTACAGTTGATATTTTTGCATATTTACAAATTATTAGCAAAACTGAAGGTTTTTGTTGTATATTTTTACAAAATTCGATTCTTCAATTTGTACTACAGTTGACATTTTGGATATTCCGAAATTATTAGCAAAACTGAAGTTTTTTGTTTTATATTTTTACAAAATTTGACTCTTCAATGCAGTTGACAATTTTGCTAATTTACAAATTATTAGCAAAATTGAAGACTTTTATTATATATTTTTTACAAAACTTGACTCTTCAATTTAAACTACAGTTGACATTTTTGCATATTTCTGTCTACTGTAATGATGGAAATATCCAAAATTGTCAAATGTAGTCTAAATTGAAAAGTCAAATTTTGTAAACAGAATTATCATAAAAATCGTCCATTTTGTTAATAATTTGTCCACGTCTGTACTATGAAGCATCTCTAACTTTTGAAAAGTATCTCTTCTAAAGTGCGGTATATCTAAAAATTCTTCGGATCGCTATGAATTACTATTAAAATATACTTCTGAAATAGTTTTTTAAAGCTTCACGAAATGTTAATAATTTTAATAAAAGTAAGAGATATGCCGCCATGAAAACGTCTTGAGTTAATTTTTAATACTTTTACTTACCTACAAATGGCTTTTAAAGAACTCGGAGGTTATTGTCGTCCTCACATAAACCCGCCATCGGTCCCTATCCTGAGCAAGATTAATCCAGTCTCTACCATCATATCCCATCTCCCTCAAATTCACTTTAATATTATCCTCCCATCTACGACTTGGCTTCCCCAAAGGTCTTTTTCCCTCATGTCTTCCAACTAACAGTCTACATGCATTTCCGGATTTACCCATACGTGCTACACGCTCTGCCCATCTCAAACGTCTAGATTTAATGTTCCTAATTATGTTAGGCAAATAATACAATGCGTGCAGTTCTGCGTTGTGTAACCACAGTCTAGTATATACAGTCGCGAAGCTCAATACGTAGTAAATATGCAAACATTAGATAGTTGCTCACCACTAGGATCACTAATATCGCCTCATTACAGGCAATGCAAAATAGTACCGTCACAGTCTATTGTTTCTAGCACCCTCAAAACTCAAGCTTCGTGACTGTATATAGTAGACTGTGGTGTAACTTTCTCCATTCTACTGTAACTTCATTCCTCTTAGCCCAAATATTTTCCTAAGCACTTTAACCTCTGTTCCTCATAAATAAAATATAAAAATCTTATTATAATATTAATGTAAAGTTTATAAAGCAAAACAATTGTGATATAAGCAGATATATGAACGAAATCTATCATATTTAGTAACAAATTACAATAATTATGCAATATGTCCACCTTATATAGGCTATAATACAGGCCAGTGGTTTTCAATTTATAAGTCCGGGACCCACCTCGAATGATATTAAACTTCACGCGACCCATAAGTTAAATTAGTACACTCTAATCAATGATGAAAAAGTAAGTACTGTATGATTGCACGAGAGTCATTTCATAAGGCATGGCAACTATGTTATATCTTCCGAATAACCGAAAATGTGGTTAGTTCAGTATATACGTTTGAAAATCTGTTGTAGCTACACAGTGGCGGCTCGTGGGTATTGAATTCAGGGGGGGCCGCATACAAAAATAAACCATGCAACTTACCTTATTTAAAGATTAGTTCCATGCGCCTTGTCTTGTAGGTTGCAAACTTTTGAATCATCTTCTTATTAAAATCCGATGTCATTTAACATAGTCTTTACAATGGAAAAGATAGCTAATGCAGTCAGTCTCTCTTCTCTCATCGTATTTCTGAGATAGGATTTTACTCTCTTCAAACACGAAAAGCAACGTTCTGATTCGGAAGTTGTCATTGGTATGGTAATAGCTATGCGTAGTAGTTCCACAACTTCTGAAAATGAGGCCTGCAAGTTCTCAGATAAAAGAAACTGCAAGAGCTTGACTGCGTCACTGATATTTCTGAATTCTTGTCTCTGATACAAGACAGTGAGTTCCGTTTTCAGTTTGTCTTTATCGAACATTGGAAAAAGCTTCACACATGCATTTAGGTCATTTTCAGGAAATGAGCTTTTATAGCTTTCAAATTTTTCTTGACACAGAAGAGAAGATAATATCAGATGATCTATGAACTGGAATCGGGTATTAGCTTATGTGATAATGAGATCACACACTTCCTTGGCTGCCGCAACCCTTGTCTGAATCCCTTCGACCTTTTTAGGGTTTTCATTTTCACAGATCTCGCTGCTCAACTGTGCACTGTTCCGTATTGTCTATATGGCATTAACAAAGCTTGATATGCAGAGACGGCCTCGGTAGCATAGTCGGTTGCGGGTTCGATCCCGGCCCAGGTCGATGGCATTTAAGTGTGTTTAAATGAGACAGACTCGTGTCAGTGGATTTACTGGCATTAAAAGAATCCTGCAGGATAAAATTCCGGCACATCGGCGACGCTGATATAACCCCTGCAGTTGCGAGTGTCGTTAAATAAACCATAATTTAATTTTTATATGCAGATTTTAACCTTGAAATATCTAACTGGCGATGTTGTAGTTGGTTGTATAATATATCTACATGATACATCAATAAATGAAAAAAAAAAAAAAAACTGAGCCAGAAATTGAATTCAGGATCTTCAAGAGTACGCACCATGGTGCTTGCCTCATTTATTGTGATGTTAGATGTTTGAGATTCCATTATGGTTTGAAAACATTCTAGCAATTCTCATGAAAACATTTACTGTTCTTATTTTAAAATTCCATCTTGTTGCCCTAGCTGATGGAATTGTCTTTGAAACACATTAATCTAATACAGGCTGTGTGGAGATCGAGAGAAGAAAGCAGGGATACTGGATAAATTAGCAAAAAATATGCGAGCTTTGTAGGCTATTTTGTTTAGCGGCTCTTTCCATTATTGAGATTCAACTGATGGGCACTTAATTTGACATTTCTCCTGAACTGTTAAGGTGCTGAACTGAATAGACGGTAAATATTGTACAGAATTAAACATTGTTGCACTTGCTATACTCACAACATTAAAGAAAATGTATTGAAAACTGCGCGCTACTGATAAACTGCTGCAAATTCTGCAGCGCCTGGAAACTCTGTATTCTAGGCGAGGGGCAGCAGGGGGAGTAGTAAAACTAACGCGCAAAGCATCCTAGACGAGACTGGCAGCTCCAGGGGAGGAAGTGGCTTCACCAATCCGTCCTTGTCTCTGGTTTCGCTCTGGCAGCAGCAGGGGAGGAAGTTACTTCACTAACGATTGCGTGCATGTCAATGAAAGCGAAATTAAAAAAAAAATCGAGCCGCTAAATAAAGACTGTATAATAAATGTATTTCACAACATAAAACGAGACAAGAGCCACAAATATCTGGGGGTGCTGCAGCTCCGCAGCCCCCCTTCGAAAGCCGCCCCTGTAGCTACACTACACGGGATGCCACCACCAAATTGCATCTGTGTGCGTTGGTGGTTAGTTGACAGCACATGCAAAAATTAGTAGGTAACAGAGGCTGTGCTCCAAGCTGAATATAAGTAAGTAAAGTTGAACAGCAGTTCAATTGCAGTTCTTCGTGGCAGAAATGCTCGTCAATTTCATTCTGAGCTATGAGAAGCATTGGATGATGGTGCATTGGAATCGCCTGATCTCAGTCCATGCGACTTTGATCTCAATCCGCAATTGAAGAAGTCGCTGCGTGGGAAGCGGTTTGCAAACAGGGAGGACATCTTAGGCTACGGCCAGACTGGCGACCTGGTCGCGCATAAATCACGTGGAGTATAAGGGCACAGTACATCGGTTATTCATAGATTTCAAAAAGGCATATGACTCGATTAAGAGAGAAGTTTTATATAATAATCTTATTGAGTTTGATATTTCGAAGAAACTAATTCGATTAATTAAAATGTATCTCAGTGAAACATACAGCAGAGTCCGTACAGGCCAGTTTCTGTCTGATGCCTTTCCATTCAGTGCGGGCTAAAGCAAGGAGATGCATTATCGTCTTTATTTTTAAACTTTTCTCTAGAATATGCCATTAGGAAAGTCCAGAAAAACAGAGAGCGTTTGGAATTAAACGGGTTACATCATCTGCTTGTTTATGGAAATATAAAAATTGGAAATTTATCCTTTGAAGAGGTGGAAAAATTGAAACACCTTGGAGCAATAATAAACATATATAAATGACACTTCAGAGGAAATTAAATGCGGAATAAATATGAAAAATGTCTTTTATTATTCGGTTGAGAAGCTTTTATCATCCAGTCTGGTTTCGAAAAACCTGAAAGTTAGATTTATAAAACGGTTATATTACCGGGTTTTCTATATGTTTGTGGAACTTGAACTCTCACTTTGAGAGAGGAACAGAGGGTAAGGATGTTGGAGAATAAGGTGTTTAGGAAAATATTTAGGGCTAAGAGGGATGACGTTACAGCAGAATGGAGAAAGTTACACAACGCAGAACTGCATGCATTATATTCTTCACCTAACATAATTAGGATCATTAAATTCAGACGTTTGAGATGGGCAGGGCATGTAGCACGTATGGGTGAAACCAGAAATGCAAATAAAATGTTAGTTGAATGCCCTAAGGGGAAAAGACCTTTGGGGAGGCCAAGACGCAGATGGGAGGATAATGTTAAAATGGATTTGAGGGAAGTGGGATATGATGGTAGGGACTGGATTAATCTTGCTCAGGATAGGGACTGATGGCGGGTTAATGTGAGGGCGGCAATGAACCTCCGGGTTCTCTAAAAGCCATTTGTAAGTATGTAAGTTACAAATAATTTATTTTCATCACGTAAAGCACTAAAATATATGCAAACAATAGGCATATAAAGTATCATTCGCAAATTTTGGTGGAAACACTTTTCGAAATCACTGCAAAAGTTTAAATAAAAAGATACAGTCACACATCACTACTTTTGCAGGGTTGCAGCGTAGGCGCCGGCTACATGGGTGCTCAGGACTCAAGCACCCAACAGATAGACTATATTTATGAGCACCCATTGGATTTTTGTGCTGAAATTAATTTCGATTTTAACTTTCGTGCCAAGATGGGATGAAAAAATAATTTTCCTATATCATGTGATGTAGGTTTTACAAAGAATATAATCATAGGCGGAGTTATGGGGGGCATGAGGGGGGCACTGCCCTCCCAAACTTGTCTGAATTCCTGTATTAGAACTCTGCAGCAGCCATCTACTGAATTAGGTGTTAGTGAAAAAAAAAACACCATAGTCCCATGTTAAAGGAGTGAAAATTTTCAGTAGTTTTCATAAAACAACCATAGTCCAAAGATTTTTTTTGTGAAAACAGCCATTTTCCAGGAAGATGATAAGATGGTAGCATTTACAAATAATATCCCATTCATAAACAAAAGCAAAAAAGGTATTTTGAATTCCATATTTTGTAATGTTAATAGAAAAAAAAAGAGTTCAAACAAATTGGGGGGGGGCAGTGCTCCCACATAACCTCCAATAACTCTGCCTATGATTATGCCCTATTATAATTTGTAGTAGACCTACAGTTGAAGCCCTATACAACTCGGTCCGAAACATCATGGATATGGATGTAACAGTATAAGAAACATGCATCCCAAAAATACTTTTATTAAATGATCATAATCCGATATACTGTACCACGGTCAAGCTATAACAGGGGAGTAAGTAAATGATATCCCCAGTAACCTCATTATATCGGGATTCTATGGTTTTGCTTTGCCCCCCCCCCCCAAGGAAACGGTTCTCTCTCTGCCTATGAATATAATCTATCCAATTTACAAGTTGCAATTTTAAATATTTGCGTTACTTATCGATCGAGTTCTTTTGCAGGGGAGATTAGCTATGCTACTGTCAGTACGCCATTTACAAATAATATCCCATTCATAAACAAAAGCAAAAAAGGTATTTTGAATTCCATATTTTGTAATGTTAATAGAAAAAAAAAAAAGAGTTCAAACAAATTGGGGGGGGGGGGCAGTGCTCCCACATAACCTCCAATAACTCTGCCTATGATTATGCCCTATTATAATTTGTAGTAGACCTACAGTTGAAGCCCTATACAACTCGGTCCGAAACATCATGGATATGGATGTAACAGTATAAGAAACATGCATCCCAAAAATACTTTTATTAAATGATCATAATCCGATATACTGTACCACGGTCAAGCTATAACAGGGGAGTAAGTAAATGATATCCCCAGTAACCTCATTATATCGGGATTCTATGGTTTTGCTTTGCCCCCCCCCCCCAAGGAAACGGTTCTCTCTCTGCCTATGAATATAATCTATCCAATTTACAAGTTGCAATTTTAAATATTTGCGTTACTTATCGATCGAGTTCTTTTGCAGGGGAGATTAGCTATGCTACTGTCAGTACGCCAGTGTCACAACTGCTTATTTAATGACCCATTATCTCCGGAACTATTTAAGATATTTAATATTTAAGGAGAAAAACTCGCTCCGGCGCCGGGGATCGAACCCGGGTCCTTGGTTCTATGTACCAAGCGCTCTGACCGCTGAGCTAGGCCGAATTCAATCCACAGCACCGGATCGAATTCTCCTCCAATATTTCCCTTTGTGGCCTAAGTTTTTCTCCTCAAATATTAATTGTCAATATTACAGATAATATTCTGTATGACAAATTAATAAATCTATAATATTTAAGATATGTAATGACATTTTTTTTAGGATAAAGATGCAAGATTTTAAGAAAGCAGATTTAAGAAGAAATATAGGTTGTAAAAATATTTGAAATTTTTAAATAATGTCGATTTTATTGATATTCTTATGCAAATGTCCAATTTTCTCAGGAACTATAATATATAAATGATAGAAGGATGAATTTCTATACACATGTCGACAATAGGAAAATGAAATGAAAGAGGTGTGTGTATGTGTGTGTGTGTGTGTGTGTGTATATATATATATATATATATATATATATATATATATATATATTAGATTGATCAGAAAAAAATATTTTACTTAAAAATAACAAAATCAAGTCAACATTATTTCATAAAATGATATATTTTACAGTTCATATTTTTTTAATCTGCGTCCATTTGCTTAGAAACTTTGTACCTTTACCCTAACCTGTAAAGATTTCAGTGCGATATCTTAAGCAGTTCCTGAGATAATGGATCATTTAATAAGCAAATTTAAGATTGGCGTTATTGGGTAGTTAACCTCCCCTTCACCGAAGTGTACGGTAGCATTTCATCGTTGTTCCGGCAATAACTCCTATGCCACATATTTATCGATTTTCAGATTTTTGCTCTATTAAATAACTTAAATAGTGATACAGCAAATAATAAAATCTCCTATATGTAATTACATTTCTTTCTTTCGAAAATTTAAGAATTCACAGTCTCCTATGTACTACTGCCATAGAATGAATAAATGTGTTTTTCTTCCTACTGAACAATTTTATATTTTGCACATAGGAGTTATTGCAGGAACAACGACGATTTATTAGTAGCCTATCCTCGATCGAAGTCGATATCGGCTTGTATTGTTATCTTATTAGTCCTACTCTTTTACCGATTTCTCTAGAAACTATTCCAAAATCTACAACTCTTTACGGACCAAAGAGCAATACAGGTGCTTTTTACAGAAAGGGTTTCTTCTTGATACAAGTTATTAAATAATTTAAAATGCTCTAAAGGGGCTCCTTGCATGTGGTAGACAGCGGAAAAAAAAGTCATTCGGATGTGAAGGTAACTACAACGCGACTAATTTGTCTCGTCAGAGGGTGGTTGTTTACGTTAGCACAGTAGGTACACTAGAGGCGAGTGCAGGTATAGGCCGGGGGAAATGTAAATTGACACACGGAATAGTCACTGAATATTGGTTGTACGTTGATATAACTATTGTAATGCCATATTTTGTGTACCGTAGTTTTCTATAAACCATTGTTCAACGGTTTGAATGGAATACTGCAACTTATCATCATTAGACACAAATCCTGGCAAAAGTCATATTTCATTTTTTTCAGTTGGTTATTTAACGACGCTGTACAACTACTAGGTTATTTAGCGTCGATGAGATTGGTGATAGCGAGATATTTGGCGAGATGAGGCCGAGGATTCGCCATAGATTACCTTGTATTCACATTATGGTTGGGGAAAACCTCGGAAAAAACCCAACCAGGTAATCAGCCCAAGCGGGGATCGAACTCGCGCCCGAACGCAACTTCAGACCGGCAGGCAACCGACTGAGCCACGCCGGTGCCTTCATATTTCATATTTGAGGCGGAATTTGAACTTGAACCCTTATCTTCTTCTAACACACGAGTAACATTTTTCTGTGTATTACAGTGATGTTCTATCGATTGTTTTATCTTTTTTAATGCACACATACATAACCGACACTTAATTGTTTCACCAGTATCACTACTAAAAATGTGGACCATATTCTTGTATTAAAGAATACACCCTATGTTTTTTAACATCTGTCTTCGGCATTATGATCACTTCACTGATCGTGATCACAAATGAAGAATATGTTTACGTATCTCAATATTCTCTGTTCACGTACAGAAGAGGACTGACTGAGAACGCAGAGTGGCAGTTGTTTTCGGCGTTCGCGTGGTGCTCTCTGCGGAAGGTACCGTATTGTACCTACTTGGGATAAATGCACACCTCATGCCATAGTCTATGCGTACAATACTTGTAAATCGTAAACATGACTTTTATTTGACTTTTTTCCGCTGTCTAGATGTGCCATGGTGTGTTTCTTTAGGGAAGGAGTTAATATTGCAGCTTCTATAACCAGTAGTAAGTTAAAGGGAATGCAGGAGTCAAGAATTTACTTTTATTGATTGATATCAATGTCAAAGTGTGAGTACACATTGGAAAAATTAAATGTAAACGTCTATGCGCCGCAGTACAAAATATTGCGTATCTCTCCTACTTCGGCGTGTGAACAACGATGCAACGATGCAACCGCACTACTTTTTCAAACTGTGCGCAGCTTAAAAGTAGCGACGTGTGAACAGGGTTCTCGGGTTGCAGCCGTAGCATTTTTGATACTGGTTTCGAAAAAGTGGCGAGCAGCTGGTTCGGCAGCCGCTACTTTTCGGGTTGAACCATAGACATCGCAGCACGAGGGTTGCGCAGTACTCTATTTTGTAGTGCAGCGCTGCAAAAGTAGCGATGTGTGACTGTACGAACTTTTTTACCCGTACCTTTAATAAATCATAAATAATTTATCAATGATTTAAAAATCTAATCTAGAGTTTTCTTCATCTTCGTACATTATTTTTTTCTCTTGAATTATAACGCAGCATTTACGGACATAGTGTGAGTCTTTCTTTTCCCTATGCACGTGTAGCACGAAGATTGATGATGCATTGTGTTTTAGACGCTATTACAAGTACGATATTCTACTAGTAATTTCAATGATATTACCTCTCTTACAGAACTGGCAGTCCAAGCGTGAGCCTTGGTACAGCTGTTCCAATCAAGAATGCTTCGGCGGAATTGAATTATCGTGTTGATACGAAATTTCCATCAGCTGTAGCTCGTATGATGCCAGGGTCAGGCCGGTATCACGTTCTTGATACTGACTATGACACTTACGCCATTCTCTGGTCCTGCTCAAATCTTACAGTCATGCACGCAGGTAAAGTTTTACTATTTACAAGGCCTACTATATATAAGTAAGACTGTATTACTTTAATTACTTGTTTATTTATTTACTTCAGAATTGTTCAGATCATTGCTGGTTTTGTATTCCTGAATACCATGTATGGTGTTTTACCAATACTTTCAATCCTTCTTCCTTGTCTAATCCATTACCGGTTGACTATTTTGTCCTCATAAATGGCCAAATCACTTTACTCATAATACGTAATAATAGGTATAGGTATGTATAGTGGCGCTAACTTGTATGGGCTCGTGAGGTGATTTATTTCAACTTATAACTCAAAATATATTTGAGCCCACCAACGTTTTCCAAAAGTTGATGCCACTGTATAGGCCTACTGTCATTTTCGCTATTTTCCTACTACCTTCCTTCCCGCTCTTTCGGATGTTCATAATCGGTGTATTTCTAAAACCAATCATTTCCCTCTTAATTTACTGATCATTAGGGCTAAGAATTGTATGCCGTTACATTGCGCTTCATGCGTCTCTGACTTTACAGTCGCGCTCAAACCTCCTGACGTTTACAGGTGTGTCCGCTTATCGGCGATAGCCAATAACGGCAGTGCTGCGTTGCAACATATGGGCACGCGGACTCGCCGCTTAGAAAGTCTCAGAATCAAATAAGTGCGCTCGGAAAATTGGTATGTTGTAGGGACCCTGCATGTAGGCCTATATTTGATGAATGTTTAATATTCTGAACACACAGAAACAAAAAATCACATTTCTACTTCCAGTGGTTCCAATATTACGGGTTAATACAGTAAAACCCCGATAAGACGCTGTTCAAGGGACCGCGTGTAAATCGTGTATTAATCGAGACCGCGTATTAGGCCGGTATACTAATTTTTATAGACAGTATCTATTAGCATGTTTCTTTATTGAAATAGATGATTCATGAAAGGTAATACAGTATTACTCCATTATGTAATTACTGTACTGTACGTCAAAAACATTTACAATATGTAACGGTACTGTACTTAATTCGAAAAAAAAAAAGAAGTCATTTATAGTTGTTTGCCGTGTGTGTGTTCTCAAAGTCCTCATGTTTACCACACTTCACTTTCTTGTGCATCATTCTGCCGTCATCGCAGCTGCAGTGACTGAGTCGCGATTTTTTATTATCGATGATGGGATTCCTAATGAATCAGAGAGTTGTTGCTGATTAAGAGTACTGTATTCATCGTACTTTCGTAAGATTTCAATTTTTCCGACACAGAAAGCGCTTTTCGTATAATATTCATGTAATCACATTCACAGACACTTCAATACACTAAAAGACGGCAAACTGGGCAGTAAAAATTTCCATTAAATGGCTAAATATTTCATTGCTGAAAATATTTCACAAATATAGCGTATAATGCGGGACTTGAGCGAAACAAACAGAGTAGGCCTATTTTATAAAGGCGTTATATATTAAATGTGCAGGCATGTAATAACCGCTATTTTTGCAAGAATATGCTTTGACAGTAAGGACATAATGTTATTTAGGGCCATGTCAATTCATTTGTAGAGAAAATTACCATTTCAAATTAAGCCTATCATTCAATTTATTTTATCACACTGCGCCTTTATGTTATTTGACAACTTTATTAATCCTAATAAAACTAAAACTATTACAAAACCTGATGTAAACTCAGCGAGTATGATTATTTACGTCTGACTCAACTAATTTTTATTTTTTAGTTTTAATTTCATTCGATGCAATCCGATAATATTTATTGCTATTATTATTATTATTATTATTATTATTATTATTATTATTATTATTATTATTATTATTATTATTTTTATTACCGGTACTATAATTATTTTAAGAAACCTTTTGCATCTTTCTATCAAACTAATCTCAAGTAAAGAGTTGCGCTCCACAGTTTTAAAACTACTGCCACTGAGAGACAGAGAGAGTAGTTGTAGATTTAGGTAAGACAGAATAGGATTTATTAAGTAAAATCTAAATTGTATAAAGTATAAACATTACTAAACTCAAGTATTCCAAACAAATAGGGAGTGTAATACTAGTTTTTATTGTAAGCCAATCAATCATCAACTCAACACAACCAGAATTCAACTAATGTATTATGCATCCTATGCAATATTGATGTAAACCAGAACATGTAGTATTATAAATTGTAATGGAACATGTTGTTTAAAAAAAAACATTGGCTACGTATTTAAGTGTAAAAAAAGTGTTTATTTAAAACTGCTACAATAAAATATCATCATCATCATCATCATCATCATCATCATCATCATCATCATCATCATCATCGACGCTACAGCCCAATTTGAGCCTCGGCCTCCCTTAGAACTCTCTTCCATGTATCTCTGTCCCTGGCAACCAACCACCATCCTTTAATTCCCACTTTCTTTAAATCCTTCAACACTCCATCCATCCATCCATTGCAGTCTTGGTCGTCCTACACTCCTTTTTCCTTCAAATTTATTCCCCATAACTTTCTTGGGTATCTCATGATCTGCCATCCTTTGCACATGTCCTGCCCATCGTAAAAATATCAGTATATAGACAGTAAAATGATTTTAATTATATTGAAATTTCGTTAAAACTGAGCAAATAGAATACAACAACGTAACAATAAAATAATTAATTTTAAAAGTGCAGATGCACTAATGGAATATATCACTACATCAGACTTCTCCTTCTAAAATGTTTAATTTATACTTTAAAGATAATTCTTTGCATTTTCTCTTCACTATTGTTTGATTGACATGCTTTATCTATGGATAATCTCTGCCCATCTACCCACTAAAACTTTGGTCAATCAGAATCTCCTAGGATAACAGATAGGTACAATAAATTTTAAGAAAGAAAGCTAGCCCAAGCTTGTCTCACAAGACACAAACGTTCAGTGCTTACAAAAGTTTAAAACTGTATTCTAACGACACATTTAATTTCATGGCAAAACACAAAAGCTCACTACCGATACATATCTCTGTTGGATCGATATTTCATTTGTGACCAAAGAGGCGCTTTTAGGACATTGGCATAAGCAAGAAATGACATTGGAAGGGCAAGCAAGCTTGAATAACTCAGTGATTGAATTATGCATTTGCGGAGTTAAGGGGTGGAGGATAATGAAATTTAAAACTTTTTTCCATAGTAACATAAACAATATTTTGTGAGTAACATTATATGCTTTAAATGCTACATTTACACAGGGTCAAAATTAAAAAAGAATATGTTGGATGTCTGTTAATGACCCCCTTCGTAGTGTAATGCAGTGATATGCCTTACACTTAATATTTGTCATAATTTTTATGGGAGACTAAAATTTCTGGCATCAAAATTATCACAAAGCATTGTTCTACAAATTGTATGGGCACAATTTTAATATTCATACGAAGAGTCCACTACAAAAAGGGGAAATGTCGAATGTACTGCATTTTGCATGAAATGCAATTTAAACTTTGACATTCCCACTCTTTGTGTGGTATACCAATTCATCAACACGATATAGATCCAGAACTATCATCTTTTTTGCAGTGCAACAAAGTGTATTATATTCTACTCCCTTTGATTTATAGTACTGAACCTTCATCTCATTTTTCACAAATTTACGACATTCCCCCTTTTTGCAATGTGAAGTACAGAGTGGACCGCTCGAATGTACCTAATTTCAATTGTATGTGACTGGTAAAAAGTTGAAGATAAAAACCTACGGTAACGTTTATATGAAAGGAAAACTCAACAAGTTTCGATATGCACATCACCATATCTCTACGTGAGCTCCAGCTGTCACTGTGACGATATCAAGGCGATGAACGATTTCTTGCCAAGCACGTTGGAGCATGTCTTCTGGAATACTTTCAATAGACTCTATGATGTGCTCCCGAAAATCACGAACGTCTCTGACTGGAGTGGCATACACTTTATCTTTGACATAGCCCCAGAAAAAGAAATCGAGCGGTGTTAAATCCGGAGATTTCGGGGGCCAAGCGATCGGTCCTCCATACCAATCCAACGGCCAGGGAACACGTTGTCTAAAGTCGTACGAACGTCATTGAACCAGTGTGGAGGATTTTTTATTTTAGTAGGTTATTTTACGACGCTTTATCAACAGCTTAGGTTATTTAGCGTCTGAATGAGATGAAGGTGATAATGCCGGTGAAATGATTCCGGGGTCCAACACCGAAAGTTACCCAGCATTTGCTTATATTAGGTTGAGGGAAAACTCCGGAAAAAACCTCAACCAGGTAACTTGCCCCAACCGGGAATCGAACCCGGGCCACCTGGTTTCGCGGCTAGACGTGCTAACCGTTACTCCACAGGTGTGGACCAGTGTGGAGGAGTGCCATCTTTCTGGAAAAGGATGTTAGGCTGCAGGTGTTCAATCTGTGGAAAGAAGAACTGCTCCAGCAGTTTTCTCGGCGAAGAAAACGGTCCAATGACCTGCTGCTGTGACAAACCGCACCACACATTTAACTTGGGATTATCACGAACGTGCTCATACGCGGCTTGAACATTTGCAACCATTTCGATCTACGATCACCACCATGCTTCTTCAACACGATCCTGTAGCTACAAATGTATCGTGCCACTTCTTAATGCTTTTAGCAGTTGGAGCATCATAGTTAAACACTTGCTGATACTTCCTTTGAACTCTAACAATTGATTTAAACTCCGCATACTACAACACAGTTTGCACTTTCATCTGCAGTGTCGCCATTTTGACAATCGATACAATCTACGAAAAGAAACCGTGTCTGCGCACCATCTACCGACAGGATTCGAAACTTGTTGAGTTTTCCTTTCATATAAACGTTACGTCGACCTGGTTGGCAAGTTGGTATAGCGCTGGCCTTCTATGCCCAAGGTTGCGGGTTCGATCCCGGGCCAGGTCGATGGCATTTAAGTGTGCTTAAATGCGACAGGCTCATGTCAGTAGATTTACTGGCATGTAAAAGAACTCCTGCGGGACAAAATTCCGGCACATCCGGCGACGCTGATATAACCTCTGCAGTTGCGAGCGTCGTTAAATAAAACATAACTTTAACTTTATAAACGTTACCATAAAGTTCTATCTTCAATGTTATTGTTCACCAGTCACATACAATTGAAATTAGGTACATTCGAGCGGTCCACCTTGTATTTTTGACTGAATAATATATATTCAAATTCAAATGCAAAACATCAGAACTTTTTATATATCGGTATTGCATTATCAAAATTCTACCCAGTATATCGTTTTCATGATCTCTTTGGAATGTGCTGTAAAAAAAGCACTGAAAGTTTTACATGCAATTAGCCACTCCAGCGCTGACATTTAAAAATGGCGTCTCTAAAGGTGATAAAATTCACTTAGGGTATACAGTAATTAATATAACTTTCTTCAGACAATAAAGGATTATTTTAATCATTATTTTATTTTTTGCCCAAAATTTTCAAGTTTTTTTTTGTATTTTTTTACTATTCCCTTCCCTTAAGGAATGGAAAATAAGATACATAAAATAATTATTTAGTTTCAATCGGTAACATTTTGATGTAGGGACATTTTCTTTTCGTTCTAACTAAATGTTCGTAATACCTACTACGTTCGTACAAATTATTTAACAGTACTCATTATGGAGGCATACGGGTAGGCAGAATTACAGAATTCCTTAATGTTGTATTCGTTATATCAACATTTTTTCTTTTTGTTCTAATCTAACTAAATGTAATACCTGCATTAATACAAATTATTTAACAGTACTTATGGAGACATAGGCAGAATTGTGGAATTCCTTAATGTGGTATTCGTTATATCAACATTTTTTGACTCTAGGTACGAATGTATCTGGTCTTAGAACATGTAGAATATGAATGTACATTAAATGTTGTTACAGAAAAACAGTTTCTTAAACTTGTATACTACATTAACATTATATTTCTTTATAGATTTGATCTGGGTTCTGGGACGACATCGTGAACTGCCAGTGTGGGCAAGGGCCCATATTTACAACAAGCTATCAGAGCTGAACTTGGACAGTGACAGACTCATCCTAACACGACACAAGGATTGCCCTGATTTCTAAGTGTTGATATGTACATTGTTATCTTCTTCAAATGTACCTGATGTGATAAAATGAGCACAAATTGTAGAAATGTGCATGAAGAATCTTCTTCTAAAGTCTCAGTTACATAACGTTTTCAGTTGCTTTCATATTATAAGATAAATATGTTTATTATCAGTCACTCATCAGTCACAGAAAGGCAAATTACTCGTACTTTCTTCTTAATCATAACATAAGCAATTTGTAATGAAGAGTGAAAAAAAAAAAAAAAAAAAACAAATTATAAATACTTTCATTTAATTAAGCTTGCGAGTGTGGAATATTTGAACATTATAGTCTACAATCATAACAAATACAAATTAAATGTGTATCACATTAAATGCGTTTTGTGTGTATGAAGACTTTTTAAATATGATGATGATGATGATGATGATGATGATGATGATGATGATGATGATGCTGATGTAGTGGCGATGATGATGATGACGATGATGGTAATTATGATGACGACTTTGAGATGTTTGTGAAATCCTCAGTATGATTGCATTTTGATGGAAAAAATGTTCAAGAAATGTGTTTTTAATTTATTGTTTTCACAGATAGTCCTTAATGCATACTTACTAAGAATTGTCACGCTGATTTAATTCTATAGTTACATTACCTAGATACTTTTCACAGTTGGGTTACACTGAGACGCTAAAAATGGGAAGAAATTATACAAAAATATTTAATTTACGTAATTATAAGTTCCTTATTCATACTTCACAATAGTGTAGTCAAAGATAATAAACAAACAAACGTAATATATAACCGGTACCAATTTACTCTGTTCTTATTGGGTTCATATTCCTATTTTTCATTCACAACTTAAGCTCCTTTTAGATGTTGTTTTACACTAGTAACATTATATAGGTTCAATGTTCCTTAAATTCATTTGTGAACACAGAACTACAAAATAATACATCTGTAATCATTTTGTGAAATTCTGAAGCAAAGGATAAAGGAAAAAAAAATATATTACGGTTTCAAATGCAAGAAAATAACCCAACTCATGTTCATCATATTTTTACATACGGTATCCTTAACTATTTTGGTTCAAAATATCCTTTACATTATAGTTCTGCTGTCGAAATTATGTTAAAGTTAATCGTTATGCAAGAAACTGCAGAGTGAAGTTGTGAAAATAGTGATTAAATAAATGCATAACATTATCCTATTAAAAGATTATACCATACTGTTATTGTTTAACATATAAATGAGCAGTAGCGGCTGGTGGTCAAAATAATGAGTGTGCTACAATCTCTATATCGGCCTACTGTATACACTTATATGCATTTATCTTAATTTGGGACTCGCCTAGTGACGAAATATGGAGTTCCTTCCTACTACAGAACTTGTCAATTACCCTGGTGTTAAACGTTAAACCCCTCCATCCTGGACATTATACTCTTTTCTATTGACAGTTTGCAAGAGCAGTGAGGCGATCCTGGGACATAGTGTTCCTTAAAAACGTTTTTATGCGCTTCAAGCAAGAAAAACATCTTTCTGGCTCAGCAGTGGTCATTGGTGTTGTAACCAAAATATTTAACAACTTCGTTACTTCACAGAATGGATCCCATGAATTGTTGGAGACTATGTTTTGTAACAATTGAACAGCCATCTATATTTCGGAAGTCGGATCTTCTGTATAGAACTCCAAGTTGTGTCTTTAACATTCTTTTGTTAAGTACAGTATAGCTGTTGACGGGAAAATTATGCAAAAAATTGTCAAAAAAACTCGCTGTTTAACAATTTTGTTGCGTCTAGGTAGCTTAAAGATTGGAAACGATGAGTAGTTTCCTGAATTATACGGTTACATATGTCCTTGGCATCAATTTTCTGGGACTCAATTTTCCGTCGCTTGCTGACTGATTCAGGAGGAACGTCAAAAAACTGGTAGATAGCAGCAGCAGCAGTCGAACATTTGAATTACGAAATACATTGTACATAGTTCCGAGTTCCTCCACAAACAAGCATTCTTTCCTTACGCTTTACTTTTGCAATCTCGAAGCTGTGTTGTGGTGAAGCTGACTACAGCACTTCCCCGCGTAAAAATAGCCAATCAGAGCAGTTATTTCAGCTTCGCACATGCGCATTAACTGTCTACATTTTCATGTAAGTTTTGAGTAGCACAACGAACCCCCTGAGGCACCAAAGAGCGAAGAGCGAAGACTAAACACTCCATAACACGTCATGAACATAACAACGGGAAATTGTCAAATGGCAGATCAAATACTATGGTATTGCAAACACTTTATTTGAGCAAAAATTATAATTGTGCTGTAGCACTGTAGCATATAAGGACGGGCCGCCCCTGTAAATGAGTATCATACATACAGAACTTCCGTTTAAGTAATATTTAAGTATGAGTACCTCATTTGTCATGTATAGGTAGGTGGTAATTAAATTGCCAGCCAGATAAAAGTACGAATGTTGAAACTGTTTATAAAATACCGTAGCCCCATGTTCATTAT